>NC_048292.1:1373987-1506487 GCF_009762535.1 Notolabrus celidotus
ACAGGATCTTCGGTCGGCTGCGGCGGCGTCAAACGCTCAAGGCTCTGGGCCGGTCTTTCGGAGCACAGTTTGAAAGCAATTAGCGTGGCTTTGTGGGATGACAATTAGTGACATTTGCTGTGGGGTCAGAGTTGAACTGCTCAGCTTGTTGACTGGTGTGTGGATCAGACCTCCAGATATTGTGAGGACACTCAGGCTGGAGGAAGAATTTCTAAGAATACCGCCAATCCATCGTACCTCCTGGGTTCATTAAGCTCTCTGTTTATATTTTTATCTTTAATCTCTAATTAAAAAGCCATGAGCCATTTTAAAATTGCAACTGTGAACTTAAATGACACGGGGAGAGAACCTGTTCAAGATGATGCAGATTGCCTTGCAAATAGTGACGTCAGAAGAATAAAATGGGAAACTACAATCTATAAAAATGTGAGTTTCATGATCAATCAATCAATCAATCAATCTTTATTTGTATAGCGCCAAATCACAACAAACGTTATCTCAAGACGCTTTTACAAACAGAGCAGGTCTAGACCACTCTATGTCAAATTATGAACAGAGACCCAACACCAAGACAGGGTAAGACTCAGTCTGACCCCACCTTAATCCATCATGAGCATTGCACATCACAGTATTTAGCTAGTTACAGTGGTGAGGACAAACTTCCTTTTAACAGGCAGAAACCTCCAGCAGGACCAGACTCATGTTAGACAGCCATCATGCCTCGACTGAGTTGGGTCTGGAAAGACAGATAGAGGGGAGTAAGAGAGAGAGGTGATAGTGATGAGACGAGTCGTAGAAGCTGTTGCCGCTGGAGTCCAGCACGTCCGTATCAGCTGGAGTCCAGATCGTCCACAGCAGGAGGACGTCTACGGCAGCTCAGAGGAATCTACCAGACAATGGAGCTCAGGGACTCCAGAAAGGTCTATGGTTAGTAACTTTAATGGGACAGGCAGAGTTAAAGTAAGTGATGAAGGGGTTGGGGGGAAGAAGGTGAGCTAGGATCCCAGTGTGTCAGTGTGCCAGTTCCCCCGGCAGTCTAGGCCTATAGCAGCATGACGTCTCTCTCTAGACGTGGGGTGTCGTCTAGAGATGTTCAGAGGTAAACGTTTGGACAGCTGAGCTTTCAAAAGGCAAACAGAACACAGTCAACATCGAGCACAATTGACTTAGCCCGACTAACCGTAAGATCACAGAGTCTGCAGGTACACAAAGTCAATTTGGTTTGCAGAGTGTGGCTAAGGTTAGCAGAGCTAGCACCACCAGTCTTCAGTCCTCCTTGCATGTTGACGTCTGGATGCCTGTGCTGGTTATATATCGCCCCTCTGTGTAGACCTCTGCATAGCTCCCGTGCTTATGCAGAGGTCCACACACATAGCTGACGTGCACCTCCTCCAAAATGCAACAACAGTCATGGCCAAAAGTTTTGAGAATGACACAAATATTACATTTTCACAAAGTCTGCTGCTTCAGGGTTTTTAGGTGTTTTTGTCAGATGTTTCTATGGTATAATGAAATACAATGAGAAGCATTTCATAAGTATCAAAAGCTTTTATTGAGAATTACACAGAATTCATGCAATAAGTCAATATTTGCAGTGTTGACCCTTCTTTTTCAAGACCTCTGTAATTCTCCCTGGCATGCTGTCAATCAACTTCTGGACCAAATCCTGACTGATGGCAGTCCATTCTTGCATAATCAATGCTTGGAGTTTGTCAGAATTTGTGGGTTTTTGATTGTCCACCTGCCTCTTGAGGATTGACCACAAGTTCTCAATGGGATTAAGATCTGGGGAGATTCCTGGCCAAGGGCCCAAAATCTTAATGTTTTGTTCCCCGAGCCATTTTGTTCTGACTTTTGCTTTATGGCAAGGTGCTCCATCATGCTGGAAAAGGCATTCTTCATCACCAAACTGCCCTTGGATGGTTGGGAGAAGTTGCTCTCGGAGGACGTTCTGGTACCATTCTTTATTCATGGCTGTGTTTTTAGGCAAGATTGTGAGAGAGCCCACTCCCTTGACCGAAAAGCAACCCCACACATGAATGGTCTCAGGATGCTTCACTGTTGGCAAGAGACAGGACTGATGGTAGCGCTCACCTCGTCTTCTCCAAACAAGCCTTCCTCCAGATGCCCCAAACAATCGGAAAGGGGATTCATCAGAGAAAATGACTTTACCCCAGTCCTCAGCAGTCCAGTCCCTGTACCTTCTGCAGAATATCAGTCTGTCCCTGATGTTTTTACTGGAGAGAAGTGGCTTCTTTGCTGCCCTCCTTGACACCAGGCCTTCCTCCAAAAGTCTTCGCCTCACTGTGCGTGCAGATGCACTCACACCTGCCTGCTGCCATTCCTGAGCAAGCTCTGCACTGGTGGTGGCCCGATCCCACAGCTGTAACACCTTCAGGAGACGGTCCTGGCGCTTGCTGGACTTTCTTGGGCCCCCCTTGAGCCTGTTTGGCAACAATTGAACCTCTCTCCTTGAAGTTCTTGATAATTGGATAGACGGTTGACTGAGGTGCAATCTTACTCGCTGCTATAAACTTCCCTGTTAGGCCCTTTTTGTGCAATGCAATGATGGCTGCACGTGTTACCTTGCAGGTAACCATGGCTAACAGATGAGGAACAATGGTGTCATGCACCATCTTCCTTTTAAAGTGTCCAGTCACTCAATCATGACAGATTGATCGCCAGCCTTGTCCTCATCAACACCCACACCTGTGTTAATGTGTGTGACACCTGTGTGTCATTGAAATTATGTCAGCTGGTCCTTTTGTGGCAGGGCTGAAATGCAGTGGAAATGTGTTTTTGGTGATAAAGTTCATTTTCAAGGCAAAGAGGGACTTTGCAATTAATTGCAGTTGAGCTGATCACTCCTCATAACATTCTGGAGTATATGCAAATTACCATTATAAAAACTGAAACAGCAGACTTTGTGAAAATGAATAGTTGTGCCATTCTCAAAACTTTTGGCCATGACTGTAGAATCAACACGGTCCGCAAGCCCTGTGATTGGTCCACTTGGCTGCATTGTATTTCCTGCATTTACAGCACTTCCAGGATGTGCCGCTCATCGTCCGTGTATTTCATCTCCTCCTGTCTCGTCTTCATGTAATCATGTCTGTATGATAAACAGCAACATGTATCAGCTGTAGATTAACAGAACACACTCTCAATCTCTGTGGAAAAGGAAACAGAGATTGTAGCGGGAAGCAGGCGACCGGCTATCAGAGAGATCACACTGCCCTCTAGTGTTTCGGAGGAGAATTGCTGCGCGACACGCAATGGCATATCAATCAATCTTTATTTGTATAGCGCCAAATCACAACAAACATTATCTCAAGATGCTTTTACAAACAGAGCAGGTCTAGACCACTCTATGTCAAATTATGAACAGAGACCCAACACCAAGACAGGATAAGACTCAGTCTGACCCCACCTTAATCCATCATGAGCATTGCACATCGCAGTATTTAGCTAGTTACAGTGGAGAGGACAAACTTCCTTTTAACAGGCAGAAACCTCCAGCAGGACCAGACTCATGTTAGACAGCCATTATGCCTCAACTGAGTTGGGTCTGGAAAGACAGATAGAGGGGAGTAAAAGAGAGAGAGAGGTGATAGTGATGAGACGAGTCGTAGAAGCTGTTGCCGCTGGAGTCCAGCACGTCCGTATCAGCTGGAGTCCAGATCGTCCACAGCAGGAGGACGTCTACGGCAGCTCAGAGGAATCTACGAGACAAGGGAGCTCAGGGACTCCAGAAAGGTCTATGGTTAGTAACTTTAATGGGACAGGCAGAGTTAAAGTAAGTGATGAGGGGGTTGGGGGGAAGAAGGTGAGCTAGGATCCCAGTGTGTCAGTGTGCCAGTTCCCCCGGCAGTCTAAGCCTATAGCAGCATGACAAAAGCTGGTCCAAGCCTGATCCAGCTCTAACTATAAGCTTTATCAAAAAGGAAAGTTTTAAGTCTACTCTTAAAAGTGGAGAGGGTGTCTGCCTCCCGGACCCTGACTGGTAGATGATTCCAAAGGAGAGGGGCCTGATAACTGAAGGTTCTACCTCCCATACTACTTTTAGAGATTTTAGGTACAACTAGCAAGCCTGCATGTTGGGAGCGTAGAGTTCTAGAGGGGTAACAGGGCACTATGAGCTCTTTAAGATACGAGGGTGCCTGATTTTTAAGGGCTTTGTAGGTTAAAAGAAGGATTTTAAATTCTATTCTACATTTTATGGGGAGTCAGTGTAGAGAAGCGAACACTGGAGAAATGTGCTCCCTCTTCCTAGTTTTAGTCAATACTCGAGCTGCAGCGTTTTGAACTAGCTGAAGAATCTTTAGAGACTTATTGGGGCGGCCTGATAAGAGGGAGTTACTGTAATCTAACCTGGAGGTAACAAATGCATGGACTAGTTTTTCTGCGTCGCTCTGAGATAGGAAGTGTCTAATTTTAGAAATATTGCGCAAGTGAAAATAGGCTGACCTTGAGATTTGCTGAATTTGGGAGTTGAAGGATAAATCTTGATCAAATAGGACTCCTAGATTCCTAGCCGAGGTGCTGCATAGAATTGTGTATGGACCGTATGGACGTGTCCCTACTGATCTCAAACAATGGCTGAAATGTCCCCACCAATATTAAAGCTGAAGGGGGAAAAATGTGCTTCATGCGGCACATAAAGAGTTAAATCCTTTCCCAAATTCGTCTTTGAGACCGGTCTGTTTTTTGATTGGCTTAGCTCCCTGCAGGCTG
Organism: Notolabrus celidotus; assembly: GCF_009762535.1. Lineage (NCBI taxonomy): Eukaryota > Metazoa > Chordata > Actinopteri > Labriformes > Labridae > Notolabrus > Notolabrus celidotus. The sequence continues at coordinate 1,378,722 of NC_048292.1, forward strand.
TTTCGCTTGCAGGTTTTGCCAGTTGACGGTGCACTCATGTCTGAGGATGTCGGCAGGCAAGAAAAGAAAGATGGGCATTAGAAGCTATTTCAACAAACAAAGTTTAAGTCACCAGAGGAAAATAGCCCCCCCTCATATGCAACCGCTAATGAATGCAAAACATTGTTTATGTTGCAGCTGGATGCACAGGCGGATGCTGGGAGGATGCTTTTCCAGCCTTAAGTTGTTTAGGCCTTGGTCATATCAAACTGCATCCTGGGAAATGTAGTACAGCTGAGGTGTAACGAGAGAAGCAAGAAAGCTACCAAAGATGTATTATCGAACATCCTGTATCTGCAGCATGGTGAGAGGTGCATGGTTAATTTGCAGTTTATTGCTAACCAATGACAGAGGGACTTTTGGTGCAATGTGATCGATTACAAAATTGATGCAAAGGGAAAGAAAGTGATGCAAATCTGAGTAATTTGTCTATTTGTTTTTTGAGACACTTGCAGAACTTTTGCTTTCATTTGGTCTTTACCAAGCTGGAGACATTTTCACTGTAACACTACCTTGCTTTGGATCCTGCATGACTTTAGTTAAGTGCAATGAGTGCATGGCTAGTGTGTTTAATTTTGGACAGGTGGGTAATCACTTCACTTAGCAGTCATGTATCAATCAAATACAGTGATTATGCAGTCTTATTACAGTCCTGTGGAAGCTACAGGTTGTTGTTTTTTTACATGCATTTGATTCTATGATTGCTTTTGGGATGTATATGAATGTAAAGGTCCACAAATGTTCTTAATATTACATGAGTTTGTGTTTTAAATCCCCTCAGATGAGTTAAACTGACTTGATGCAAGCGTCCTTTTCACAGATTTGAATCTATACTTCAAAAACTCTCATATTTGAAATATCTTCTCCTTACATCAAACTAAAAAATGCACGTGGAGCCTAAAGAAGAGAAAAAAAAAACGTCATGTGTGAGATGAAAACATGAGCAGAGTGTCCATGTGAGTGAGCCTGACTGACGAGCGATAAGAATTACTCACCTCTGTGACTCGCATGTGCGTCACAGCCTGCCTGCACTGTGCATCTATCAGTGTGTACAGTCAGTGTGTGTGTGCGCTTCACCTGTCAGCTCACCTAAACTGCATTTAATGTGAGACCTCATGTAGGATCCCGGGTGGGAGGCGCCCGCTGGAGCGTTTGGCAGAAAGTGGGAGGGGGGACTTGGCGTCTGCGGTTGCAGAGGGAGGGGAGGGGGGTCGAGGGGAGATTGACGGAGCTGCCGTGGGCGGTGGCTAGCGTGTCTGAAAAGGAACCCGACGTCCAATCACCTTCAAGAGACAAGCGAGTGGGAGGATAATTACAAGTATTCCTGTCAGAGGCGTCACGTTCCCATTGATGCACTGGAGTGAGACCAGCGGCGATGTAAGGAGGCGAGTGGGCGAGAGAGAAAGACAGGAGCGACGTGAGAAATTAGATTGCAAATGTAATTAATGAAAGGCTGCCTGTCTGTCCTTTTATGTGTTTGCTGGATGTTTAGAGCTTTACAGAAATGAATAACTTATCACTTCCTGCTTAATTTACACTTTATGGAAAGTACAGAGAAGTGACTTATATTACAGAACTTCAAACGCAGCTTTGATACCAAACGGAAGCACGGGGAGAGAATCGTGTTTTCGGTGTAAAAGAACAAAGCTGGGTGAAGCTACAGAAGCTCTAAAGCACAGAGAGGCTCCTCCATGCATCCCAGCATTAATGGAGTTCAACACTCAGGCTTTTTGCATGAAGAGCGCCGGCACTCGTGTGTGTGTGGGTGCTGATGGTTTAGCATGGACGGGGCCCTGAAATAGCCTCCGCTAAGCTAACAGTGTCACTCTTCCCACACACAGCTGAACCACTACACTCCATCAGTGTTACTACTTTTCATGATTAGGGCGCTGCATGCCATTACGGCAGGGACGGGTCTTTGTTTCTGACGAGAGGTTTAAAAGGCTCCACGCACAGAGAGGGGAGGGGATGTGCTCACAGGAAGGCGATGTGATGTGTGCCTACATCCTGACTGACCTTTAATCTGCTGAATCTGAAGCTTTTAAGAGAGAACATGGAGACAAACAAAGATCATTTGAGTCTCATTCAGCGACAAGTCACATCACGGTTACAGCAGAAAGAATTAGAGAAGTGTTTCATGCTATTTGCATTTTTCAGACAGATGTTTTTGAGGTTGTTGGACTTGATGCTGCAGCGCTGACGCATTGAAACTGCAAACAGAGGATGCTGCAAGGGGTAGAGGAACCTACGACATCACCCCTTCATGTGTGATATCACTAACACACAGCTGATTGCAAGGAGAGCATTTCTCTTGAGACCCTCTCATGAGTAAAGTTGTCATATGACATGTTGAGGAAGTGGTTCAGGTGCTGTGTCCACTGCAGCCTGTTTACCATCCAAACTCAATGTGATTCAGCTTTTTCAGCGCTCAGCATCCTCACTGTTAGCTGACTTTTTGTTGCAGCGCTCTCAGTTGAAAGCAGTTCAACCTTTGGAACACTGCTTTTTGTTAACCAACCAATCAAAATCAAGAAGAAGCAGAACCTCCAATATCAACTTTGTCTGCAACAGTGGCGGATGGCATGTTTAGAGCTGCTGCTGATTCTCTGAGAGGATTTCTATCAGTAGTTTTTACAGTTTCTAGATGAAATGTCATTGAATGAAGCATACAGAGCATTTTAAAACAGACCCAACGTTTGGTGCTTAGGGAAGCAGAAGTGCAGCAGGAATACTTTCTTAAACTAGCAACAGTGAAAGCTCATGAGAAGCACTCTGGAATTGATGTGGAGGGCACTCCAAGCACAAAAGACAGCAGCAGTGGAAACAGCACCTTAACCCTGTGAAGCCTGAACCATCAAATAATTGCCAGGAAATTCTAATTCTTTGAGAATGGAGCGTTCATTTGACCTTCTGTCAAATAAAAAAAAAGAGGGAGTTTTAATTTGTATCATATTTGATACATCATGCACAAAGTTTCATCTTTTTTTAAACAAACTAAAACATATAAAAACAACATTTTCAGCCAATTAAACTTTGAGTTTTCTTCAGATTTTTCCCAAAGTAATTTCAAACCTAGAAATTATTTTTTTTCCATATTTTACGATAACGTCACACATATTTTGTTGCAAAAAAAATCTAATTTATTGTGTATTTCTTCTCTGAATTGTTCAGTTTTTAGTGTAAATCAATGAGCAAAAGATAATTATTTACTAGGGAGCCATGGCAACATTCAACCAGTCATCATGATACAGCAGGGTGCATACATAAAAATACAATATACGTTATAAATGTCTCACTTTCTACTCTAATTATGTCATTTATTGTGTTCTTAAATAATACAAAGACTGTACAGTCATGGCCAAAAGTTTTGAGAATGACACAAATATTACATTTTCACAAAGTCTGCTGTTTCAGTTTTTATAATGGTAATTTGCATATATGTTATGAGGAGTGATCAGCTCAACTACAATTAATTGCAAAGTCCCTCTTTGCCTTGAAAATGAACTTTATCACCAAAAACACATTTCCACTACATTTCAGCCCTGCCACAAAAGGACCAGCTAACATCATTTCAATGACACACAGGTGTCACACACATTAACACAGGTGTGGGTGTTGATGAGGACGAGGCTGGCGATCAATCTGTCATGATTGAGTGACTGGACACTTTAAAAGGAAGATGGTGCATGACACCATTGTTCCTCATCTGTTAGCCATGGTTACCTGCAAGGAAACACGTGCAGCCATCATTGCATTGCACAAAAAGAGCCTAACAGGGAAGTTTATAGCAGCGAGTAAGATTGCACCTCAGTCAACCGTCTATCCAATTATCAAGAACTTCAAGGAGAGAGGTTCAATTGTTGCCAAACAGGCTCCAGGGCGCCCAAGAAAGTCCAGCAAGCGCCAGGACCGTCTCCTGAAGGTGTTACAGCTGCGGGATCGGGCCACCACCAGTGCAGAGCTTGCTCAGGAATGGCAGCAGGCAGGTGTGAGTGCATCTGCACGCACAGTGAGGCCAAGACTTTTGGAGGAAGGCCTGGTGTCAAGGAGGGCAGCAAAGAAGCCACTTCTCTCCAGTAAAAACATCAGGGACAGACTGATATTCTGCAGAAGGTACAGGGACTGGACTGCTGAGGACTGGGGTAAAGTCATTTTCTCTGATGAATCCCCTTTCCCATTGTTTGGGGCATCTGGAGGAAGGCTTGTTCGGAGAAGACGAGGTGAGCGCTACCATCAGTCCTGTCTCTTGCCAACAGTGAAGCATCCTGAGACCATTCATGTGTGGGGTTGCTTTTCGGTCAAGGGAGTGGGCTCTCTCACAATCTAAAAACACAGCCATGAATAAAGAATGGTACCAGAACGTCCTCCGAGAGCAACTTTTCCCAACCACCCAAGGGCAGTTTGGTGATGAAGAATGCCTTTTCCAGCATGATGGAGCACCTTGCCATAAAGTAAAAGTCAGAACAAAATGGCTCGGGGAACAAAACATTAAGATTTTGGGCCCTTGGCCAGGAAACTCCCCAGATCTTAATCCCATTGAGAACTTGTGGTCAATCCTCAAGAGGCGGGTGGACAATCAAAAACCCACAAATTCTGACAAACTCCAAGCATTGATTATGCAAGAATGGACTGCCATCAGTCAGGATTTGGTCCAGAAGTTGATTAACAGCATGCCAGGGATAATTGCAGAGGTCTTGAAAAAGAAGGGTCAACACTGCAAATATTGACTTATTGCATGAATTCTGTGTAATTCTCAATAAAAGCTTTTGATACTTATGAAATGCTTCTAATTGTATTTCATTATACCATAGAAACATCTGACAAAAACACCTAAAAACCCTGAAGCAGCAGACTTTGTGAAAATGTAATATTTGTGTCATTCTCAAAACTTTTGGCCATGACTGTATGTTGCTTTATGGAATGCATAATCAGGTTTCTATATACCAGCATCAGAACTTTGAGCACATATTCCTAAAAGTTAACGTTTGGTGTGGCTACAGAGTCATGTGTCACACTCACACACACCAGCTCTTGTTGTGTTTAAATGCATGCTCCTGCAGGAAACACAAAGACAGTCAGAGACAAACTCTGATCACATCATCGTACCTGTGTGGAGTTTAATCACGATCACAATAATAACAGCATGCAGTCAGAACAGCCAGTGCAGACTGAGGAAGTGCAGCTGTCAGCAGAATCACAGACAGTCTGCTGCAGCTCTGCGTACCACACACACACACACACACACACACACACCACACACACACACTTTAATACGAGCGTGTAGCAGGCCACAGCTCAATACAGCTTTATTCTGTCACCACTAATGATAGCACCACCTGTGAATGTGAACAACACGGAGCTTCATGAGACAGATGAGCTGAAGAGAAACGGACACGTTGAGACAAACAGGGCTGAATGGTTGATTTCATTCACACAGAGAACGATGTCCTTGAAATATCACATCGTTCACAGTCTTAATAAATATATATATATTTTTTCCTCTGCATTCAAATCCTTTGACAGATGCTTTGTTATCACACGGCTCTACAAAGAGAGTCCTGTCCATTTGACATGCTGTTTGTTCCTGTTTACTAAACAAAGATGATATAAATAATTTGTTTTTTATTAAAAATGTTCAAAGGAAAGCCGGACGTTTGGCCGTGAAAGACAGGAAAGTTTGTCCGCAGAGTCATGTCACTAATGCACAACAGAAACATCTGGATGCAACCAAACTTTTCCTTTAAACCTTGAAGTTAAATCTGTGACTGATCATCACTACAAGTTTTAACAAAATGTTCCAAAGACAAGAAGAATTCATCAACAGCTGTGTGATGAATCAGCACAAAGTTTGAGCACCAGTGCAGCCTGGTGGTTCAGCCATGCACCCCATGTATAGAGGCTTTAGTCCTCAAGCAGGCAGCCCAGGTGATCACATGTATCTTTCATTCCAGAGAAAAGGAACTCCATCTCCAACAAGGGTAAACCACCATCAGACTTCCACCAGATCCGCTGCGGTCTGGAGCAGGACCTCCAGACAGCTGGAGTCATGTGACCGAGGTATTCCCTCCTCCTCCTCCTCTCCTCATCCATGTTGTCTTTCTGGTCCTCTGAAAACCTCTGACCTGTTGACTCCAGGCCTGGCTCCGCTCATCATGACTTTGGTTTGTTGTTGTAGTTAAGTGAAATACGATCTGGTGATAACACAGAGTGTTTTATTCTGAAAATTAACCGGATGTTTTCATTTTGTTTTGGTGAAACCTGACTTCCTGTCCCGCTCCATCTGCTCTGTTGAGATTGATGCGTCGTGCTCCGGCATCCGGCACAAATAGAAGTCTTGTGTATCTGATCCGGAGGGCTCAGACCTGCCGGATCAGAGACACAGCCGGAACGCAACGGAGTGGATCCAGTGGAAGTTAACACATTGACTAGAGTAGAAACCTATCAGATCTGGAGACGGACCGGACACGTAGCCTCACCTAGCTCAGTTATTTTGAAAAACTAGCCAAATCTAGAATTTAAAGCTCCTGTGAGCAACTTCCTGTTTGTGTGGATTTTGGCGCCCCCTCTGGACAAAGTGATACCTCTTCTATCTTTGTTAATTCTGCTCTATACATGTGTAAGTGATGTTTTCTGACAATAATACCATCCTGTTGTATTTAAACTTTTAAGATACACTCATTGTCAGAGTGTGCTTCATAACTGTGTTAAAACTTCTCACAGGAGCTTTAAATTCAGACTAAATTAGATGTTTGTTAGTTTTTTACTACTAAATTAATTTAAGAAACATTTTAAAAGGTTCTTGTTTTTTTGGGGGTTTTTTTAAGTTGTATTTTTGGGGCTTTTTTGCCTTTATTTTATAGGACAGCTGAAGAGAGACAGGAAATGTGGGGAGTAGAGAGCGGGGGAAGACATGCAGGAAATGGTCAACCGGTCGGGAATCGAACCAGCGACCCCTGCAATGAGGACTGTAGCCTCTGTATGTGGTGCGCTTAGACCGCTAGGCCACCAGCACCCCTAAAAGGGGCTTGTTTATGCCCTATATAATAGAGTACTGTTTAAACCCATAACATTTTATTTTACTTTATTTATTTTACGTATTTATTTAAATTTATGTATTGTACTTCATATTATTTATTTTAATATTATTTATTTTAATATTATTATTATTATTTCATTTCATTTCATTTAATTCTATGTCAATGTTGTTGCTTTTTTTTCAATTATCTTTTTATTTATTTTCAACATTTTATAACATACAAGATGAAAAAAAAGGAAAGTCAAAAGAAGAGGGGAAAAAAAATAAAAATAAAAAAAATAAAACAATTAAAACAGTTTGTAAAACACAAATAAATACATTATAATAAGTACAAATAATAATAAGTGCAAATACCTATTTTAATGTTTTGATATTAAGTTGTATTCCCTCTATATGTTACGGGGTAGTGGGGGTTTTCTATTAATCAGTATATGACATCACTTTGAATTATTACTGTTGTATTGAAAAAATCATAAATAAACTTTGTTTTGTTTTAAAAGGTGCACATTTAGTGAAATTGCATGTTAAATGTTAAGTATGATGAACTTGGAGTGAATATTGGTGAGGATAAATGGGGCGCGATATGGAACCATACAAGAAAGATATCGGTTTGTAATCGTGCTAGACTACTGCAATTTAAAATCCTGCACCGCCTGCAGATCTCTCCCAATCAAAGACATAAAATGAATCCCCAACTCTCACCTCTGTGTTTAAAATGTAAGATTTCAGTAGGGACCTACACGCATTGTGTCTGGTTCTGCCCTAAAATTCAAGCATATTGGGTTGACATTTTGCAAGATATGGAAAAAATTATTGGTGTGACTTTGTGCATGAATCCTGTCTCTCTGCTCCTGGGTTATCAGTGTCAAAATGCTACTGTTGGTACCTGCTCTGGCAGACTGTATAATATTCTTACATATGCTGCCAGGAAGAATATATTCTTGTCATGGATAAGTGAAAAACCACCATCTAAGGCTAACTGGCACAGGTTAATCTTGGAGTGTTTTCCAGTTGAGTACTTAACCTGTTTGCTTCACTCCAAAAAAGGACAATTCATGCAAATATGGACCCCGTATCTCCGCTTCTCAAACTCTACTGTGGCTTCCACTCTTGAAAGTATTATGCTTGACTAACTCTGGACGCTGCCCTCATTTTGAGAGGGAAAAAAAAAAACCAACCCCTATACTAATAATCTACCTATGTGTTGTATGCTTTTGTTTTGTTTTGATATCTGTATATGTGGATATATATGTGTATGTATATATGGATGTGTGTGTATATATGTATATATATATATATGTTGTATATATGTTTTCTTTTCTTTATTATTTATGATGGATGTGCAGACCAATGTTGTGCAAGTTTTCTGTTACTGTTCTTTGTGAAAAAAAGAAAAAAAAACAATAAATATATATTTTTTTAAAAAATGTTAAGTAAGCTGCAGGTTTAAAATGCATCCTTGCAGCTGAGGTACAACAAAAGGATGCAGACTGAGTGTTGACCCCATGTGGCGACATTAAGTGAAGGAATTATGAGTTATGACTTCATATTAAGCAGCAGAAGAAGAAGTAGAGCTCATGAAACTTGATAAAGCAGTTCTCCTTCTTCTCCAATTGTCCCCAGTATTCCCTCTGCACACTGACCCCGCTGTAAGTCTGTAAGTTCACGGCTACATTTCCACTCTGGAGGCTGAAATTCTACACCGGCCTTATCGATGGGCAGCCATCTAATCAGCAGCCGCTTCAATTTAGCCCAATACACCTCTGGCCAGTCACTGCAGAAAACAGCTTAGCACTGAGCATTGAGCCGCAGAAACGACCCCCACCCATCTCCTCGCAACGAGACCGGCCAGACAGCGGCCATGCACTCCGACTGTGTGTGTGTGTGTGTGTGTGAAAGAAGGTGAGCTCCCCAGAGAGTGTGATAGCACATTCCTGAACTGTATGTCCGCTCAAATGTATCAAGAATCGCTGCACGGATGGATATGACTCGCCTTGTATTCGTTGACTCCGGGCAATATCACAGCTAAGTGGTGCAGCAGGGTTGGTGGGTGATCGGAGGAGGAGGAGGTAGAGGAGAGGAGAGGGGGGGGAGGTTGGAGGTGGAGGGGTTGGAGGATATCTAAGACGAATTAGAGAGACATGATGAATGACGCAATATTTTCATGCCAGAGGGAAACTATTGCACTTCAAATTAGAGGGGGTGACAGAGAGAGGGAAGGAGGCAGAGGAGGAATGAAATAAATCCGGCAGAATAAAGGGCTAATGAGAGGAGGGGGTGGGATTATTTTGCTGGTGGGAGAACAAAAAGAGGGGACCTGAGCGAGGAGAACAAGATTCTGTTTGTCAATAGAGAAGTCTGATATCGGCTTTGTGTTTGAAAAGGCAGATTTAAAGACGGCGGCTGTGTCCACCTCTGAGTTTACAGACGGCCTGCTGTGTGATTGATCAGTACACCGATCGATGATGGAGTACTAGTTTCTACCTGGGGTTAGATTACAGGGAGAGAAAGTGCATTTAGAGCAGCACTGAACTTAAATACTAATGTGATGCCCTCCAACCGAACATCAAAATAAATCATTACTCCTTTTCCACCGACCTGTTCGCTGCCGTTTTATAAGAGATACAGCCAGACATGCAGCCAATAGTCACGGCCGGGAGTTGAACCGGTGACCTTTGCGACGAGGACTGAAGCCTCTGTATGTGGGGCACTTAGACCGCTAGGCCACCAGCACCCCAAAGTTTAATATCTTCAAAGAAAATGAGCAAGTCAGACCTAAACTGTTTTTTGTACCAGACTGTAAACATGCTTATTTCTGCTGTACAGATCAGGTTTTTTTAATGGGTGTGTATGTGGTTTCCTGTGTTTCTGCAGCCAGCCTCTAGTGGACACTGAAGGAACTGCAGTTTTTAGAACTTCTGCATGGGCTTCATATTTTAAGACTGGAGTTTGCCCCTTGATCGGACCGTTTAGGATCCTCCTTTGGACCACTACTGCTGAACGGAAACACCCCAAAAGAGAAAACTACAATAAAGAATCTTTCAATGGTCATATAGTCATGGTTGATTGGTGCAATAATGGCGGCTCCCCCTGCATCAGAAAGGGAATTTTCTGTCCTTGCGTCTGTAATCTGTGAGGGATTGTAACCTCTCATTGTATTCTAGGACACATTGGTACGTCCCAAACCTCAGGTGTGTAACATTCGATCTATTAGACCCTGATAAATATATTTGTTTGCACGATTCTAACGAACTGTTGGAGTATTTTCACATTTCCTTGCAAGACTTCGAGGTTCAGACACACACAGCAGTATCTGTTTAGTAACTGTTTCAAGGTACCCTCAAACACCAGCATGTCAAAGACCTTCAAAAAGATTGTAATCCCAGGACTGGCAGCTTAGACATAAAAAAAAAAAAAAGAAAAGAGATGTTGGTTTTGGAAATCCTTTCAGAGGTCTTTGGGGGAAAACTGACAAATCAACAAAGGGGAGATTAAATGCAGCTGAGGTCAGAGCGAGTTAAAGGAGGAGAAACATGGTGAAAAGGAGTAAAACAAGGTAGAGAAAGCTGGAGGGGATGAAGTGACGATGAAGAGAGGGAAGTTGACTACTAAACACACACACACACACACACAAATACACACACACTGGTCTCATGCTGAGGTTAAAGTCCTCCTCCAGATGAGCTGTGCTGTGTAATATCCCAGCTTCCAGATCACTGATCAGCCGATCCAGAGCTCAGATCAGACTGACAGCCAGCAGCCCATCTCCCCCTCGGTTCACTTCACTGGTTTGATCACACATGAACATATATATTTAGAGAGAGAGAGAAATACATACTCATATATACCATGTGTGGGGGAACAGGGAAGTTGAGTTTGCCCCTTTAACCTCGAGACCAACTCTAAGAATACAGACTGATGTCAGGTTGTATTCACGCTGTCATGTACCCGTCAGACTGACGGAGGAGAGCTTTGATGGAGGAGGGAGTGTCGGGCTACAGATGTACAACAGAGACCAGGAGGCATACAAGCACTGGAGGCGGATCCAAGCAGGATCTCACTCAAAGTTTCTTTAGAGTTCAAACTGGCAGTTCAGTAAAACTTTGAACTTTACACACCTTCACTAGCGCTACACAAAACTACATTACACCTACGTTAGCCTTCAAACTGGACTCCTGGCTTATGCTAGTGGCAGCTCATCTTGCAGCCCATAACAGAGGCCCATATTTCCACAGGGAAGTTCTTCATCCAGCTGTTTTTCCAATTAGAGGTTGCAACTAAAAGGTTCCTGTGCCCCCATTGTTGTCTGACCGCAGGCTGAAGTCCTGGGTAGATTGTGTAAATCAGGCCAGTGACGTATGGAGGAAAAAAAGTAAATGCACTACACCACCAGACCAGTAGAGGGCAGTAACATAAAGAGGAATGCCATTCATCACAGATGACACCATAGAAGCAGACGGACAGGCAGGTATCATTCTGAGCAACACAACAGTTAGCCTGTTAGCATGAAGAGACTCAGCTGGTCTGTTTTAGATGGTGCTATATTTCATCACAGATGGATTCACTGAATCAACACGTGAGAGGAGATAAGCGCGAGTAGCAAAGACGTTTCAACACGCCTTTAAAATCCTTTTGAACTCAATAAGCTGTGATCGCAGAGATCGGACAGTGTTCTGGTTTAAACAGCGACCCTGTTAACTGGAGACTCTCAGCCGGATGCATCCCTCATAAACGTCTTTAGACCATCATTAAATATCTGATGAGGATATTTTGAAATCTTAATAAAAACTAAACTAGTTTGCATTCCCAGGAACTCCCTCTGTGTTTCAACAGCTGTGTGAACTCCACAAACACTGACACGTTCAGCTGAAGGTCTCCAGTTTACAGGGTCACTTTTAAAACCGGAACACCGTGAGGAGAGACGCATTCACGGTGGGGCTGAGAGAAGACTACTGTTACAAGCTGCTAAATCAAGAGAATCACAGCTTCTTCTTTTGAAAAGTACACACACATACAAACAAGATAGAACAAATAAAAACTAATGAAAGAAAGAGAAATCAAGTGAATCACAGATGGAAAAAACAATGACTGTGAATGGTTTTTGGAAAAAATTGAAAAAAAAAATGTGAACAAAAAAAAATTGAAAAAAAAAATGTTTGACAAAAAAATGTTTGTCAAAGAAATTTTGACAAAAAACAATTTGACAAAAAAATTTTTGGACATTTTTTTGGACATTTTTTTTTGACAAAATTTTTTTTTGACAATTTTTTTTTGGCAAAAATTTTTTTTTGACATTTTTTTTTGACAACATTTTTTTTTGACAAAATTTTTTTTTGACAAATTTTTTTATTGAGAAATAAAAATAAAAAGGCCAAAAAAAAAATTGACATAAAAAATTGAACCTGTCGAAAAAAAAAAATGTCCTCAAACTTGAAATTGTGCTTCAAAAGCAGAAAAACATGAAAGAAAAGTGAAAATGTTGAGCCTGCGGTTAAAAACATGGAAAAAGCAATGAATGAATCAACACAAACACTGACACGTTCAGCTGAAGGTCTCCAGTTTACAGGGTCACTTTTAAAACCAGAACACCGGGAGGAGAGACGCATTCACAGTGGGCTGAGAGAAGACTACTGTTACAAGCTGCTAAATCAAGAGAATCACAGCTTCTTGAAAAGTACTACCCCCCTAGCAGGGTTTTTTTAGAGGGGAGATTATCTACCCCTGAACTAAATTTAGACCCTGGGTCCACCAGTTGAAGCGCTTATAGTTCAGGGGTAAAGTTCTTTTGGTCAATTCAACAACTTCTTAAAGATAGCTGATCAAATCCCCTGTGCTTCATCTAAGTACGGCAGTGCTCTAGTTCAGTTTGAGAATCTATGACAAGTCTTGCAGCTAACGAAGAGACGAAACACCACCGACCTTCAAATGAGTTTCATCAACATATTCCATCATTTGGGGAGAGGCTCATAAAGACTAAAATAGAAGAGACGGTTCAGAGGCATGAATCATATCTTGGAGGTTAGAGAAAAGCAAGATTGCCATGAATTTGATCAGGATAGATCCAGTTGGCCTGTTAAAATGTAGCGCCCTGTCAAATATAACGCACCTTGAGGGAGGAGAGGAGTGAGTGAAGAGCCAACGGTCTCATTTCTGTCCAAAACTGTCTATTTTTCCTGTCAGCACTTCACCTCCCATCCCGCCTTTCCAATTGACATCACAACCCAAAGACAAGCCTGCAATTGATGTTATAGTCTGATTTCCTCCCCGACCGTTTTAGTTGTCAGGTGGATTGGAAAGCTGGGGGGGCCCATTACCTCCAGGAGCATCCCGATGCAAAGGGGGACCTGGAAATTAAGTTTTCAAGCTTTTCCTGTGAGCACCATGGGCATCCATCGTGTGTGCAGGTGGAGAACATGCCTGCATGTGTTAAGAAGGACATGCCTATGAATAGAAATCACAACACACTCCTGAACACACATGGTCAGCCCTGCACACACACACACGGTCAGCCCTGCACACACACACATGGTCAGCCCTGCACACATGCACACGGTCAGCCCTGCACACACACACACACACACACACGGTCAGCCCTGCACACAAGCACACGGTCAGCCCTGCACACACGCACACGGTCAGGCCTGCACACATGCACATGGTCAGCCCTGCACACACGCACACGGTCAGCCCTGCACACACACACGGTCAGCCCTGCACACACACACACGGTCAGCCCTGCACACATGCACATGGTCAGCCCTGCACACACACACACGGTCAGCCCTGCACACACACGCACACGGTCAGCCCTGCACACACACACACGGTCAGGCCTGCACACACGCACACGGTCAGCCCTGCACACACACACACGGTCAGCCCTGCACACACACACACACGGTCAGGCCTGCACACACACATGGTCAGCCCTGCACACACACACACATGGTCAGCCCTGCACACACACACACGGTCAGCCCTGCACACACACACACGGTCAGGCCTGCACACACGCACACGGTCAGGCCTGCACACACACACACATGGTCAGCCCTGCACACACACACACAGTCAGCCCTGCACACACACACACACATGGTCAGCCCTGCACACACACACACGGTCAGCCCTGCACACACGCACACGGTCAGCCCTGCACACACACACACGGTCAGCCCTGCACACATGCACACGGTCAGCCCTGCACACACACACACGGTCAGGCCTGCACACACACACACGGTCAGCCCTGCACACACACACATGGTCAGCCCTGCACACACGCACACGGTCAGCCCTGCACACACACACACGGTCAGCCCTGCACACAAACACTCGGTCAGCCCTGCACACACACACACACGGTCAGCCCTGCACACACACACACACGGTCAGCCCTGCACACATGCACACGGTCAGGCCTGCACACACGCACACGGTCAGCCCTGCACAAACACACACGCGGTCAGCCCTGCACACACACACACGGTCAGCCCTGCACACATGCACACGGTCAGCCCTGCACACATGCACACGGTCAGCCCTGCACACACGCACACGGTCAGCACTGCACACACTCACACGGTCAGCACTGCACACACACACACGGTCAGCCCTGCACACATGCACACGGTCAGCCCTGCACACATGCACACGGTCAGCCCTGCACACGGTCAGCCCTGCACACACACACACGGTCAGCCCTGCACACACACACGGTCAGCCCTGCACACATGCACATGGTCAGCCCTGCACACACACACACCGTCAGCCCTGCACACACACACACGGTCAGGCCTGCACACACGCACACGGTCAGCCCTGCACACACACACACGGTCAGCCCTGCACACACACACACGGTCAGCCCTGCACACACGCACACGGTCAGCCCTGCACACATGCACACGGTCAGCCCTGCACACACACACACGGTCAGCCCTGCACACACACACACGGTCAGCCCTGCACACACACACACGGTCAGCCCTGCACACACACACACACACGGTCAGCCCTGCACACATGTACATGGTCAGCCCTGCACACATGCACACGGTCAGCCCTGCACACACGCACACGGTCAGCCCTGCACACACACACACACACATGGTCAGCCCTGCACACACACACACACGGTCAGCCCTGCACACACACACACGGTCAGGCCTGCACACACGCACACGGTCAGCCCTGCACACACACACACACACGGTCAGCCCTGCACACACACACACGGTCAGCCCTGCACACACGCACACGGTCAGCCCTGCACACACGCACACGGTCAGCCCTGCACACACACACAAGGTCAGCCCTGCACACATGCACACGGTCAGGCCTGCACACACGCACACGGTCAGCCCTGCACACACGCACACGGTCAGCCCTGCACACACGCACGGTCAGCCCTGCACACACACACATGGTCAGCCCTGCACACACACACGGTCAGCCCTGCACACATGCACACGGTCAGGCCTGCACACACACACAAGGTCAGCCCTGCACACATGCACACGGTCAGGCCTGCACACACACACATGGTCAGCCCTGCACACACACACACACACACGGTCAGCCCTGCACACACGCACACGGTCAGCCCTGCACAAACACACGGTCAGCCCTGCACACACACACATGGTCAGCCCTGCACACACACACGGTCAGCCCTGCACACACGCACACGGTCAGGCCTGCACACACACACACGGTCAGCCCTGCACACACACACACGGTCAGCCCTGCACACATGCACACGGTCAGCCCTGCACACACACGCGGTCAACCCTGCACACGCACACGGTCAGCCCTGCACACACACACGGTCAACCCTGCACACGCACACGGTCAGCCCTGCACACATGCACACGGTCAGCCCTGCACACACATGGTCAGCCCTGCACACTCCAGCGGGTGGATCGGGGTTTCTGCTTTCTCCCAAGGCGGTTCTTATTTGTCCGCTCTGAAGTCTTTTCTTTCCTCTTAAGGTGTAAGAGAACGGGTCAGCGTCTGTTTTCCCTCGGTGGAGTCTGGTTAGCAGCTCGGTGGCAAAGAGAAAGAAGACGGAAGGCTTTTTTTTTTTGATGTGACAGAACTGGGAACAAAATGTAAACATGCCGAACGCCCGTGTCCTCTTGGGAAATCGGGCCGTGTGAAGACGAGGTGTCAGAACACATTCAAACATGGCGTACTGCTTTTCCTTTAGCAGTTTTTTAAGACACGCACACAAAACAACAAAGAAGAAAGAATAGAAATTAGAAATATGGAGCGACGCGAGGACAACATTCAAAGCTTGTTGCAGCTGTTCAAGCCGAGCAGATGGGGAAGCAGAAAAAGAGGAGAAACTTCATCTGAAGTTTTAAAGTGAAACGTCTCCAGCAGAGGGAAAGCATTTAGCACTGACAGCTTTTTATTCTCCTCTCTGCTGAGCATGCTGACTGAACTCTGGGCTGCTTCTCTGTACTCACAGGCATGTGCATGTTTGTCCTTCCTTTTGCATATACAGAGGAGCACATTGGAGTAGTTCTTACATTTGCTGGAAAAGAAGCTGGAGTTCAGTCCAAAACAGCATTCAGCTCGGCTTGTGCTCATGCTGTTAAGGTCAAAAACTTGCCTTAAAATCTTTCTGCTCTTTTCTATTTGGTGTTATTTTTGGGGCTTTGCATTTCACAGACTACTTTCTATCACTCTAGAACCATCTTTGCAGCTTTTACTACTAGCTACATTAAGGAGTCAGATTAATGATATCAAATACAATCAAACGTTACATATTGAGTATTTGAAGGCAGCGGTGGACCCACACCTCCTGTGCTCTGCAAGATGAAATGACTGTTTAGTCGTTTGCCACCTTTATGACAATATTTCTACCTTATAATCATGACCTCATAATCATCGGCCCCAAATCCCTCACCACAACCACCAACAACTTCAACCTCCCCATCGACAATGCTTCCCTCACTCCGTCCTCACATGTTCGCAACCTCTGTATCATTTTGGACTCCCATCTCACTCTGGAACAGCACATCAAGCACATCACCAAAACCGCCTTCTTCCACCTTAAAAATATCGCCCGTCTCCGTCCATCTCTCTGAAACCCTGATCCACGCCTTTATCACTTCCAGACTCGACTACTGTAACAGCATCTTCTACGGCCTTCCTTCAAAACAACTCAACAAACTACAATACATCCAGAACTCTGCCGCCCGCCTGCTCACCCACACCCGCACCCATCACCCCTGTCCTCCAAAACCTCCACTGGCTCCCTATCAAACAGCGCATACATTTCAAAATCCTCCTTCTCACCCACAAAGCCCTCCATAACCAGGCCCCCTCTTACCTCACCGACCTGCTCCATCACCACACCCCCTCCCGTAACCTCCGATCCTCCAACGCCCACCTCCTCTCCCTACCACCTGACACCAAGCACCGAACCTTGGGGGACAGAGCTTTCTCTGTCGCCGCCCCCACCCTCTGGAACGCCTTACCACTTAACATTTGAAACTGCCCCAACCTGTCCACCTTCAAATCACTCACCAAAACCCTCCTGTTTAGAATTGCTTTTAACGTATGATTGCTTTTAAATGTATTTTATTCATGTTTTTATTATTCTGTTGTTTTATATGATGTTTTTATCCTTTGTGCAGCGTCTTTGAGTTTTTAGAAAAGCGCTTTATAAGTAAAATGTATTATTATTATTAAAAAGGTTGTAATCTTACACAAGGAGAGCTAAGTGTGTATCAATCTGTCCGGTTATCCCTTAGAATATGTGTTTGTAAAGGTAAGGTAGACTTAAATGAATCCCCATGGGAGAAATTCAAATTTGCACTCGTGTTCTTCTTTATTTTTTTTGATCATGCTCCATACACACTTCATTTGTTATTCACACAATCATGCACAAACATGCTATGGACATGCTCAGGAGAGGTGTCAGAGTGTGGAGGCTACCATTAACCAGCGCCAGCTGAGCAGTTGGTGGTTCGGTGCCTTGTTCAAGGACACCTTGGCAGTGCCCGTGCAAATGGACCAGCAGCTCTCCAGCCACCAGTCCAATTAATTAATTAATTTTAATTGCTAATAACTTTTTAATAATTGCTATTTTATAGGCTCTTGTTTGCTTTATACTCTTTTGCACTGTCTACTTTGCTGCTGTGACACTTAAATCTAGGACTATCTTCTCTTCTCTTCTCTTCTCTTCTCTTCTCAAACTTTGTCAACTCTGAGACTTGAATAGGCAACCCTCCAATTCCCAAGCCAAGTCCCTATGGACTGAGGTACTGCTGCCCCCCCCAAAAAAGAAGGAACGCTTCAGGGAATTTGCGTGAGGAGGTCTGGATTTCAATCTGCATTTGTAGTCTGAGACCTGATCAACCAATCAGGCATTAGGTTGCTTTGGTGTATGCAGGAAAAAACAGGCTATGCAGCACAAAAGCAGGCAGGACCAAATTTAATGTCGCCACTCCCTACAGCAGTAATCTGATGCAGATTTATTTATCTCATCAGAGGGATATCTTCACACAAAGCTAGCTAATTAAGTGCTCTGGAAATGCTTGTACAGCTCTGCATCGTCATGCTGTTATTGTGGATTATTTAAGACCACCATGAAACTGAGACCTACTTGAAACTGGGGCTGCTGGGGGATGTAATGGTCCCAAAAGCAGCACTGCACAGAACAGTCGGCATCTAATCCCAGAAGTAACTTAGCATCATGAAACGATGACAGACAATGGATGCCGACGAGTTCCAAGATTGCGTGTTTGGTGATATTATCAGACACTGAGCCTGTCAGGAGCAAAAACAGGAGCTTTTAATGGTTGTGCATTGCCTTTCTGCTTGCTTTGACGCAATATGACTGGAGATATTCAGAAGTTTTTGGGCCTATCATGTCTGTGAAGGTTCTCAGTCATCCAGGTCATGGTAATTCAAAGCTTGATCCATAAGGCGACTGGACTGGTAGAAATTCTTGAAGACGTTTCACCTCTCCACCGAAAGGCTTCTTCAGAAGAGCTGGAAAATATAAGCCACTAGTTCCTGGAAGTTGTTACGACTGCCAGGAGTTAGGTAAACAACTTCCAGGAAGTAGGCTAACGACCTTAATTAGGATCCTTTTGTGACTACCTGAACACACCTACGACTGATAGAGGCTTATATCTTCTAGCTCTTCTCCAGTCTGGTCAGAACTTAAAGGTGACATATCACGCTTTTTTCATCAACATATATTGGTCTAAGAGGTCCCCAAAACATGTATTTAAAGTTTGTGCTCAAAAAAACACTTTGAAATCAGATTTTGGTCTGCCTGAAAAACCCTCTTCTTCAGTCCTCCTCAGAACACTCTGTTTTCTCTCTGACCACGCCCCCTCAGGAAGTGGATGTGCCTCGGCTCTCCAGCACGTTGATCTAATGTTTACATGTTGGCTGAATATACACGGCTGCTCAGAGATCGCGTTACTTCAACCCTCTGAATCTGATCCAGAATCTGATCCTGATGGAGAGGCGCCTGCAGCAGGACCTTTCTGAACCATTGGTCACAGATTTAGTGTTTCTTGTTGTTTTATTTGTCAGCATGTCGACGTGTGTCTTGGTACACAGCTACAGCTATGAACATGTAGCTATGTGGCTATGCTAACTAGCGCTAGCACTTATCCATGACAAAAAAAAAATCATCCACTAGATCTTCAAATCTGCAGATGTGGGGAGTCAAACCGACCTCTGCCAGAAAGGCAGCGGGACCTTTTATGAACCATTGGTCACAGATTTAGTGTTTCTTGTTGTTTTATTTGTCAGTATGTCGACGTGTGTCTTGGTACACAGCTACAGCTACGACATGTAGCTATGCTAACTAGCGCTAGCACTTATCCATGATAAATAAAAATCATCCACTCGATCTTCAAATCTGCAGACGTGGGGAGTCAAAGCGACCTTTGTGTTTATTAAGACAGCCTACAACTAGCATGCCTCCCTCCTAAGCTCCTTGTTAGCACACATGTGTGCAGGGAATGAAAAACGGAGGAGGGGTTGAGTTGTATTTTATACAGTCTATGGGCTGAACAAGCTCCGAGCTCTGACTTCCTGTTACAGACCGGATATTGTTGTTACGTAACAAAAACACTGAAGTCTGAAACGGCTGGTTTCAGCACACATTTACAGAAAGGTGGAGAAATCAGAACAGGGGCAGAATGGATTCTTTTCATTCTCGGGGGGGTTTGTAGACAGGGACACAGATTTCAGGTAGAGAACCATTAAAAAGTCCATTTTGCATGATATGTCACCTTTAAGAAGTCCTCTGGAGGAGAGCTGAAATGTCTTCAAGAATTTCTACCAGTCCAGTTGCCTTAAGGATCAAGCTTTGAGGGCCTATTAGTTACCAAAACCCCAAACATGCACAAATAGGGCGAAGGTTTAGAGATAAAGCTGAATTACCCTTCCAGGGAAGATGTAAAAGTCTTTGATGGCAACAAACACGAGCTTAATGTGGCGTTTTATAGTCTTAAATAGCATACAGCTGATGCCTCATACCCCCTGGATGGTGGGCGGGCGTGCCAACGAATCCAAACAAAGAGCGAGTCCCGAGGCAGGTGAGCTGGTTATTCTAAACAAACTGCCTGATGACTGACGCAACAAATCGCCACAGGAAGTGGAATTATCATTCAGCGGTGCTGGGCGGCTGATTGGAGTAATGATTGGGTTGGAGAGACAGGATGAAGGGGGAGGGGAGTGGGGGTCGGTGTTTTAGGGGTTGAACGGGGAAGAGAACACGCCAACGCCACGGTCCTGATTTCCTAGTCTAGTAGGGGGGCCGCCGCTCCGGTCGCCTGGCGCCGAGCCAGACGCACCGGCTTTTAGTTTATTATTGAGAGAACAGCAAAGCAATCAATGTGGAGACTGGAAGGAACAGAGAGTGAAGAATTATTTCTGATAAGTCGTCTGAAGGAAACATAATCACGGCCGTGTGGGCTTTTGATCGGCGTCATAAAAAGAAAAACAACAACTTCTTTTCTCCATAGCTTTTTTTTTCTCTCTCTCCTTCAGTGAGATGTGTGCGCCTGAAAGGTTCTGGACTTGTGTGAAACCCAGAAAGGTGTTCCTTCCTCCGGTAGAGACAGATGTGTCAGAGCACGAGACGACATGAGGCTCTCCAGGGACTTCTTTAAGTGTCAGTGGGAAGCTTTACTGCACACACACACACACACACACACACACACACACACAGACAAAGAATATTTTTTTTGTCAGAAGTGCTGAATAATAGTGCCGTACTAAGCAGGCTGGGCCAATTAGGCCCTGTGGGACTGGAAACAAGCACCAGTGTGTGTGTGTGTGTGTGTGTGTGTGTGTGTGTGTGTGTGATAGTTTGGATTTTTCTTGAGTCATAGGCAGACAGCAGGACTGAACGTCAGAATATTGTCAGACATCTGCCTGCGTGACTGCCTGCCACAGCAAAATACACACACTCACATGCACACTCATGCACACTCACATGCACACACAGACGCACACACACATTGAGATACGAAACATGACAGCAGGGGAGAGGGGAGGGCAGGAGAGCTGGAGGTCGTGAATCTTTAGGAAGCACACATGGACTTCTTGTTGCGTAGACGAGCTGGTGGAGGACGTGACGTCGTGTCTGTGCACTCAGGACTCAGGAGACTCTGATTATTAGAAGTTAATTCAACATTTAAAGCCTCTGGGAACACAAAGCAACAACAACGTTCTACCTATGATATTTCAGATCATATGTAAATACTAAAAACTATGTAAAAATATTAGAACTCAACTTCGATCAATTTTTAAAATATGTTCAATAACGTTCTTTAACACGTTTTCACACTGGGTTTTAAGGGGGCTGGTTTAACCTGATATCTATTACGTAATAAATATCCAACCAATCAGAAATAACCTCCAACTCTGACCCTCTGCCACGCCCACATCCATTGAGGAGGTAAATTCCTTTGATAACTTTGTGTCGTCAATGTGTTTACGACATATGTGCGTGGTTTGGGACTTGATCAGAGAAAAGGCCTCGGGCAAGATCTCTTCAATACGTACCCTTGGGAATCAGGTGAAAAACTGAAGAAGAAAATAAAGATGGCCGACTTCCTGTTCGGATTCTACCATGACATTAGATATATTTTTTGTAGATCTTGGCCTGATAGATATGGAAAAAAAAAGTCATGCATGTGAGCTGAACCGTGTTGTGGGGGTGCCCAGTTGGAAAGAAGGGGGCGCTGTTGAGTCATTTTTGGGACTTTTTGCACGGGACCAAAAGAATATCGAAATTTTCACCAGGCCTGATGAGTGTGTCAAGTTTGGTGAGTTTTTGGGCATGTTGAAGGCTCTGAAAAGACAATTTATATAGGTAGGTGGGTAGGTGGGTAGGTAGGTAGGTAGGTAGGTAGGAAGGAGGGTAGGAAGGAAGGTAGGAAGGAAGGTAGGTAGGTAGGTAGGTAGGTAGATAGGTAGGTAGGTAGGTAGGTAGGAAGGAGGGTAGGTAGATAGTTAGGTAGGAATGTAGGTAGGCTGGTAGGTAGGTAGGTATGTAGGTAGGCTGGTAGGTAGGTAGGTAGGTAGGTAGGTAGGTATGTATGTAGGTAGGTAGGTAGGTAGGAATGTGGGTAGGTAGGTAGGTAGGTAGGTAGGTAGGTAGGAAGGAGGGTAGGTAGATAGGTAGGTAGGAATGTAGGTAGGCTGGTAGGTAGGTAGGTATGTAGGTAGGCTGGTAGGTAGGTAGGTAGGTAGGTATGTATGTAGGTAGGTAGGTAGGTAGGTAGGTAGGTAGGTAGGTAGGTAGGTAGGTAGGTAGGTAGGTAGGAATGTGGGTAGGTAGGTAGGTAGGTAGGTAGGTTGGTAGGCAGGTAGGTAGGTAGGTAGGTAGGTAGGCAGGCAGGCAGGCAGGCAGGCAGGCAGGCAGGCAGGCAGGCAGGCAGACAGGCAGGCAGGCAGGCAGGCAGGCAGGCAGGTACTCTGGCCCCAAATAATAAGGTCCCCTGTTGGTTTTAAGACATGGGATTTGGGACATGTTGAAGGCTCTAAAAAGGCGGATAGGTAGGTAGGCAGGTAGGAAGGCAGGCAGGCAGGCAGGCAGGCAGGCAGGCAGGCAGGCAGGCAGGCAGGCAGGTAGGCTGGTAGGTAGGTAGGAGTAAGAAAGAAAGAAAGAAAGAAAGAAAGAAAGAAAGAGGGCCTTTGCTGACCTTGTCAGTGCTCGGGCCCTCATAATAAGGTCCCCTGTTGGTTTTAGGATATGGGTGCAAGAGGCTTTTTTGTGCGTCCTGATGCCCTGAATATGCATGTCCGAAATCGTATGGCCACGCCCACACAGTCCTGAGAAATGCTCTGAACTTGAAGCTTGATTACACATTACATTTAAATATTCTAGTTACGTTTCCAGAGGCTTTAAATGAAACCACAGCTCAGCCAAAGTTCCAAGTACTGAGGCGAACAACATGCAATGCAAAAGGGTCCTCGAGGAAAGAATTGAGGGTAAAAAAAATGGTAGGATAGGAAAGCTAGGAAAAAATATGCCAAAAATAATATGAATACGAAGGGAAGGAAGACAGGAAATAAGTCCCAACTGGTGGAGAAGGAAATGAAGTAAGGCGTCAGGTATTTGTGGATCAGGTAGGAGGGAAGTAAAAGAACACAGCAGAAAGAATAAAGGAGAAGAGAAAACAACAAAGCGGTTTATCTGAGGTTTAACTAAAATAATTAGCGAGGATGAAAAAGCCCGGGGAGGCTCAGTCGCCTGTTGCTGCAGCCCAGTCATACCATCGCCTCCTGTGGGTTCTCCTCCAACACTCCAGAAGGTTCCACCTACACAACACACACCGCCTCACACATCCACGAGGCCCCGTCTGTGATACACACACACACACTAACACACACACACACACACATGTGACAGTCCTCTCAGGAACTCGGCAAATCCATTGAAAATAGTCCTGAGGAGCAAAAACAGTCTGTTCTTTCACACGTTGCCACTCATTCTGAAGCACAGCTGTGTGCTCGGCTGCACAGAGGAAGGAGCGCTGTGAGATCACCGCAGCACAATATTTAGAGTGCATGGACGTTTAATACAGGATGTTCAATGCAGGACAGGGTGCAGGGTCTTCTACTTTACCTACAAATATAGATTCTTGGTCCTGCAACAAGCCAATTAGAGACCTTCTTATTGGGGTGTTTGCTTCTGAGGCTTCAATTCTGTGTGAGATAAACCTGATAAGACGATACACAAATAAAGTAAGCTGGTTATCTGATCATGTGGATGAGAATAAACAGACAGCTTTTATTTTTTTCATTAGCATGGACTCAGAATATGAAGAATATGACATAAGGCGTTTTTTGACCGAAGGAACTTTACCCCTGAACTA
The DNA here is from genome assembly GCF_009762535.1 of Notolabrus celidotus. NCBI lineage: Eukaryota > Metazoa > Chordata > Actinopteri > Labriformes > Labridae > Notolabrus > Notolabrus celidotus. Next base: position 1,403,166 of record NC_048292.1, read on the forward strand.
CGTGCGTTTCAACCGGTGGACCCAGGGTCTAAATTTAGTTCAGGGGTAGATAACCTCCCCCCTGAAAAGCCCCTGCTTGGGGGGTGGTACTTTTCAAAGGTCCCAGGACTTCCGGGCAGCAGGGCCTGCAATGCTGAACGTGTCTCATTGGTAGATTAACCTGCAGCGTTTTTATTCCGCCTCCTTCCAGTCTTCTCTCAGCCCACCGTGAATGCGTCTCTCCTCCCGGTGTTCCGGTTTTAAAAGTGACCCTGTAAACTGGAGACCTTCAGCTGAACGTGTCAGTGTTTGTGGAGTTTACACAGCTGTTGAAACACAGAGGGAGTTCCTGGGAATGCAAACTAGTTTAGTTTTTATTAAGATTTCAAAATATCCTCATCAGATATTTAATGATGGTCTAAAGACGTTTATGAGGGATGCATCCGGCTGAGAGTCTCGGTTTTTAAAGTGACCCTGTAAACTGGAGACCTTCAGCTGAACGTGTCAGTGTTTGTGTTGATTCATTCGTTGCTTTTTCCATGTTTTTAACCGCAGGCACAACATTTTCACTTTTTTTCATGTTTTTCTGCTTTTGGAGCACAATTTCAAGTTTGAGGAAATTTTTTTTTTTCGACAGGGTCAACTTTTTTGTCAATTTTTTTTTGTCAAAGTAAAAAAAATAAACATTTTTTGTCAAATAAAAAACAACATTTTCTGTCAAATAAAAAATGTGTCAAAATTTTTTGTCAAAACTTTTTGTCAAAATTTTTTGTCAAAATTTTTTGCCAAAGATTTTTTTTCTTTTTTTTTTGGGTTATTTTTTTTGGGTCATTTTTTTTCAAATTTTTTTTTCAAATTTTTTTTTCAAATTTTTTTTTCAAATTTTTTTTTCAAATTTTTTTTCAAATTTTTTTTCAAATTTTCTTTTCAATTTTCTTTTTTCAATTTTTTTTTTTCAATTTCTTTTTTTTCATTTTTTTTTTTCAATTTTTTTCCAAAAACCATTCACAGTCATCGTTTTTTCCAGTCTCCAGTTAACAGGGTCGCTGCTTAAACCAAAACACCGGGCGATCACGGCTTTTGGGTTGAAAAGGATTTTAAAGCCGTGTTGAAACGTCTTTGCTACTCGCGCTTATCTCCTCTCACGTGTTGATTCAGTGAATCCATCTGTGATGAAATATAGCACCATCTAAAACAGCGCCAGCTGAGTCTCTTCATGCTAACAGGCTAACTGTTGTGTTGCTCATAATGACACCTGCCTGTCCGTCTGCTTCTATGGTGTCATCTGTGATGAATGGCATTCCTCTTTGTTTTACTGCCCTCTACTGGTCTGGTGGTGTAGTGCATTTAAATTTTTTTTCTCCATACGTCACTGGCCTGATTTACACAATCTACACGGGACTTCAGCCCGCGGTCGAAACGCAGACAACAATGGGGGCACAGGAACCTTTTAATTCCGGATAAAGAAGTTCTGGGGGCTAAAAGACCCTGGGACTCTTGGTGGAAATGCACCTTAACTGAAAGGGAAAGTATTGTCCGCTCAGCTCGGACGTTATTCTACTCTTGCAGTGCTTTCTCTCCATCATCTGTCCCTGTATCTGCATCAAAGCATGTCACACTAACTGATGTATCTATAGTAGACCCAGATATAGGAGGAAGCCTTCATATTACTGCTGACCGACAGCTTCCCAGCTTCCACTTGATACTTCCTTGAAAACTCCCACAGAGGGGAAAAAAGATTTCCCGGGGCACACAACGGGGATTTCAACTACAGCCTAGATCCTGAACCATGGGAGGCCTCAGGGGGTGAGGTGGCTCTGGATCTTTGGGGCATTCATGTGCTTCCAAAAACAGGCAAGTCAGCATGGATCAGGATCCCCAGGGAGGTTCCTGGCACCTGTGCCTGAAGCCAAAAAGGGTTGTACCTCCACGGTTGGTGAAAGTGGAAGTGAATTAGTGAGATTGTGTTCGATGTGAGTGATTCTTCTTGATATGTAGAGCTTGATTTAAAGACATGCAGCTTCTTCAAGTCCCTCCTCTTTCCTCCCTCCTCAGCTTCCCTCTGTTAATCTAATGCCAGTGGTACAGCAGTCGAGGCTTCTCACCTGATACCAGGATGTCTCAGATGACACTCTCTGTCTCAGGTACAATCAGCCGGCGACAGGCCCAGGAGCCCCCTGCAGCTTCACCAATGTTTTTCCACCACTTTTTAGAAGCCCGGGTCCCTGAGTGGATCATTAAACCGGGAGAACACCTGTGGCAGATGAACCAAAGGCGCAAGAGCTCGCTGGGATCGCTCCCAAAACAGAGTAAAGAGAAGAAAGAGGGAGAGACAGAGAATGGGATGAGAAGAAAGTTCTCCCTCTGTCTAAACACCGCTCATTAGCAGGAGCGGGTACGCCGAGGATGAAGGGATCGTGATGCTGCTGCAATAAAAAAAAATAAAAAGAGGATGGCATGGAAAGCGGGAAGAAGGTGCTGACGATGAAGGAATGACAGTTGCAGGCTGAATAGGCAGGAGTGTCTAATCTACTGTTAGACATCTGCATCAAAAAAAAAACATCTCTGCTGCAACAACTGTTCCGCTTCCTGTCAATTAGGTGCCAGGAAATTGCACGCACATTTGTCCAAGCAGAAAAACACACACACACACACACAAATACACACACACAAATACACACTTTAACTACATAGTTGAGAGAGAACATGTATCCACCCACACATGTAACACACACCTCATCAAGCTGCAGCGACTGAGCCATGATTAGTTTGCAGGGGGGCCGCAGCATGCAGGGTGTGTGTGTGTGTGTGTGTGTGTGTGTGTGTGGCTTCGCGTTTTGCTTGACTGGAAGTGTGAGAAGCAGGTCTTTGCGATGGTTTATTACACAAATAGAAAGAGGATGCTAAGAAATGGTGATTACACTTCCTGAGGTACAACTGTGACTTGTGAAAAAAACAAATAAAAAGCGGTGGAAACAGAGCCAGGAAGGAGGATGGAGGATGGAGGATGGAGGGACGCATGACGAGCTGTAGGAGAATCAGAAATGCCTCTAACACCTTCTGAAAGAGCTGGATTTAGTACCTGTGAGTATTTCCACAGGTGTGTCACTTGTATATCTCAGACCCCAAACACTTCTTGTACTACAGGGAGGAATCGTAGGGTTGGAGCATGATACCAAACTTGTCTGATGTCACTGAGATGAAATAATAAACGTGTTGTTTAGCCTGTAGATGAAGTTTACAGACCGACAGGATAATAAAAGCACTGTACAAAATGCACACTTCTTAAAAAAAGGTACATTTAAAATTCACATTGCTGTATCTGACATGCATCACCAACTGTTTTATGGTACCTGTTAACATTTAAGACTGAACCTGCAACAGCAACAGTCGTGTTTGCAGCATTGTCAAATACTAAAGTCATGTTTATTTCACTCTGCATCAATTCCTCTGCAGCCTTCAGTAAAGCTACTGCCATGTGAGCGCCACCTTGTGCATCATGCTAGTTTGAAGCATGCAAGAATGCATTTCAAATCATTTAACAAAACGGGCTGTAATCGTCACAGGCGTGGGACTACATGGATTTCCATCTCCTGATATTCCCTCGTTATTTTGTTGGAAAATTTAGAAAAAAGCGATGCAAACAACGTAATGAAACTTCTCTGGAAACCTCGCTTTCATCTGTCAACTCCTCTGAGATGATTGGCCCTGCAGGAGAAGCCACATATTGCTGCATAGAACTGGCTAGCTAGTTCTTTACCTTCTTCTTCTTCTGCTGCTGTTTCTTCTTCGTCTTCCCTCCTTTTAAAGGCGGGTTGCCACCATAGACTGTATACACTTGAGGTCAAAATTATTAGCCCCCCTGTGAATTTTTACTTTTAAAACACACCTGAGCAGTCAGTTTGTTTCCTAACAACACCTGTCGGTCAACTTGCTTCCTAACAACACCTGAGCATTCAAACAGCATTGAGATTTCCTTAAGGGACTCCAAACAGGGCACTTGAACACGTTATTGAGGGAGACTACTCTTAATAACCATGCCAAAGACAAGGGAAATCAGTCTTGAGCTCAGAAAGAAGATAATGGAGGCTCATAATAAGGGGGAAGGCTATACTGTAATTTCCAGGCGTTTTACAGTGTCTAGAACAGCTGTATGTTGCATCATTGCAAAGTACAAGGAGACAATCTGTGTTAGAAACAAACCTAGGCATGGTAGAAAGTGCAATATTTCAAGAACTTTGGAGAAGAAAGTAGTCGAAGATGTCAGCAAGAAGCCCCGGACATCTGCCAAGATGATTGTTGCTGACCTGACCTCCATTGGAGTTGATGTTTGAAGGAGCACAGTTGTGAGGGATCTTCATCGTAGTTGGCTTCAGGACCATCGTCCCAGAAGAACCCCTTTACTCAAAGAGCGGCACATCAGAGCCAGACTGAGGTTTGCCCGAGAACATTTGAAAGGTAAAGATGAGTTTTGGAAGTCCATCCTTTGGTCTGATGGAACTTTTTGGGCTCATGGATGTTGTTCATGTTTGGCCAAGAAAGGGAGAGTCCTTCAACCCTTAGAACACGGTCCTCAGAATTAAAGATGGTGGAGGGAGCATCTTACTGTGGGGCTGGTTTGCAGCCTCAGGCACAGGGAGCCTTGTTCTGGTGCATGGCATCATGAAAAAAGAAAGTTATGTTGACATTTTGAGGGATAATGTGAAGAACTCTGCTCTTAGTCTAGGCTTTGGTCGGTGCTGGGTCTTCCAGCAAGACAATGATCCAAAGCTTACGTCAAAATTGGCAAAACAGTTCTTAAAGGACACCAAAACCAAGGTCCTGGAGTGGCCTGCACAGAGCCCAGATCTCAATCCTGTGAAGAATCTGTGGCGGGTGCTCAAAGTGAATGTCCATGCTCAAAAGTTTGAAGTGAATGGACAGAGGAGTTGTGGTCGGATGGAGTAAGCCAGTTTAAACAGATGGGTTTTGAGTTTGGATTTAAAATGTGGGAGTGAGTCAGTGTTGCGGAGGTCAGGTGGGAGAGAGTTCCAGAGCTGGGGAGCAGAGCGGCTGAAGGCTCTGCTCCCCATTGTAACAAGGCGAGCAGGGGGGGACAGTGAGGTGGATGGAGGAGGAGGATCTGAGGGTGCGAATGGGTGTGGCAGTATGGAGGAGGTCAGAGAGATATGGAGGGGCGAGGTTGTGTTTGGATTTGAAGGTGAGGAGAAGTATTTTGTAGTTGATCCGGTGTGTGATGGGGAGCCAGTAGAGCTGTTGCAGGATGGGTGTGATGTGGTGGATGGAGGCGGTGCGTGTGATGAGTTTTGAACCAGTTGTAGTTTATGGAGGGTTTTGTGGGGGGGGGGGGCAAACAGAAGGGAGTTGCAATAGTCCAAACGGGAGGTGACGAGGCTGACGGTTAATATTGCGGAGGTGGAAGTAGGCGGAGCGGGTGACGTGGTTGATATGGGAGGTGAAGGAGAGGGTGCTGTCGAGGATGACACCCAGACTCTTAACCTGAGGGGAAGAGGGGCGAGTTGTCGATGGGAATAGAGAAATGATGGAGTTTGTTTAATGGAGATTTTGTGCCAATAAGAAGAAGTTCAGTTTTATTGCTGTTTAATTTGAGGAAGTTTGAGGTGAACCAAGATTTTATTTCAAGGAGACAATCAGTGAGGGACAGAAATCTGTTAACGGCACTGTCTATCTTCATCAAAATATTGTGATTTGGTTCCACAGTATCAATAATTGTATCACAGATGTCAGGGTAATGATGTATTACCATGGACTGTACAGTCATGGCCAAAAGTTTTGAGAATGACACAAATATTACATTTTCACAAAGTCTGCTGCTTCAGGGTTTTTAGGTGTTTTTGTCAGATGTTTCTATGGTATAATGAAATACAATTAGAAGCATTTCATAAGTATCAAAAGCTTTTATTGAGAATTACACAGAATTCATGCAATAAGTCAATATTTGCAGAGTTGACCCTTCTTTTTCAAGACCTCTGCAATTCTCCCTGGCATGCTGTCAATCAACTTCTGGACCAAATCCTGACTGATGGCAGTCCATTCTTGCATAATCAATGCTTTGTGGTTTTTTGATTGTCCACCCGCCTCTTGAGGATTGACCACAAGTTCTCAATGGGATTAAGATCTGGGGAGTTTCCTGGCCAAGGGCCCAAAATCTTAATGTTTTGTTCCCCGAGCCATTTTGTTATGGCTTTTGCTTTATGGCAAGGTGCTCCATCATGCTGGAAAAGGCATTCTTCATCACCAAACTGCCCTTGGATGGTTGGGAGAAGTTGCTCTCGGAGGACGTTCTGGTACCATTCTTTATTCATGGCTGTGTTTTTAGGCAAGATTGTGAGAGAGCCCACTCCCTTGACCGAAAAGCAACCCCACACATGAATGGTCTCAGGATGCTTCACTGTTGGCAAGAGACAGGACTGATGGTAGCGCTCGCCTCGTCTTCTCCGAACAAGCCTTCCTCCTGATGCCCCAAACAATGGGAAAGGGGATTGATCAGAGAAAATGACTTTACCCCAGTCCTCAGCAGTCCAGTCCCTGTACCTTCTGCAGAATATCAGTCTGTCCCTGATGTTTTTACTGGAGAGAAGTGGCTTCTTTGCTGCCCTCCTTGACACCAGGCCTTCCTCCAAAAGTCTTGGCCTCACTGTGCGTGCAGATGCACTCACACCTGCCTGCTGCCATTCCTGAGCAAGCTCTGCACTGGTGGTGGCCCGATCCCGCAGCTGTAACACCTTCAGGAGACGGTCCTGGCGCTTGCTGGACTTTCTTGGACGCCCTGGAGCCTGTTTGGCAACAATTGAACCTCTCTCCTTGAAGTTCTTGATAATTGGATAGACGGTTGACTGAGGTGCAATCTTACTCGCTGCTATAAACTTCCCTGTTAGGCCCTTTTTGTGCAATGCAATGATGGCTGCGCGTGTTTCCTTGCAGGTAACCATGGCTAACAGATGAGAAACAATGGTGTCATGCACCATCTTCCTTTTAAAGTGTCCAGTCACTCAATCATGACAGATTGATCACCAGCCTTGTCCTCATCAACACCCACACCTGTGTTAATGTGTGTGACACCTGTGTGTCATTGAAATGATGTTAGCTGGTCCTTTTGTGGCAGGGCTGAAATGCAGTGGAAATGTGTTTTTGGTGATACAGTTCATTTTCAAGGCAAAGAGGGACTTTGCAATTAATTGCAGTTGAGCTGATCACTCCTCATAACATTCTGGAGTATATGCAAATTGCCATTATAAAAACTGAAACAGCAGACTTTGTGAAAATTAATAGTTGTGTCATTCTCAAAACTTTTGGCCATGACTGTAGATATTTTGCCCCACTCCTAGCTACTACAACAGAAATCAATCATCCTTTCAGGTGTCAACCACCACAGAGGTGTTACTGCTGCTTCAGGTAACTCATTTTTAAAAGCATCACAGAAGAACTGAGTTCTGGTCCTTCAAAGTGTGGCAAAATTGAATTGAGCAGTTTTACAGCTGACAGAGATCATCAGGGGGGCTGCAAACCGAGCTGCATCTAAAGGCCGCTCCGCTTGTTTGTCGATGATCTTATTTTAAAGACGGCTTCCTCTTCCGTTGCTCCAGATGCTCTCCAATCATGACTGGAAACAAAAACCTTCCTCATCCCCATTGCTCCTAAACTCTGCCCTGACATGTGGAGAGAAAGTCCTTACACGTGTCAATTTCAGAAATAGATCTAGTTAAGCTAATATTGTCAAGAAGGACACAAACGTGTGCTGCAGATTTTTGATGGCAATTATGTCAGAGCCCGCCTCAGGTTCCTGCTGCCCTTTGCCGCCTCCTCCGCCCTAAACACCAATCAGCCATGTTGCACTTAGACATAACAAGCTCTCAGAAACGGCTGTGACTTCTCTGTCGCCGGCTCCTCTCTGGTGACAGCTTTTTTTTTTTTTAATGAGGTAAAGGGTCAGACTGTGGGTTTGACCTAAGCAGGGCTGTATACCACATAAATGATGTGTATACAGGATGCTGCAGAGGTAAACTCCACGTCTGGAAGGAGGGATTTCTGCAGACTTTGGGTGCGTGAGAGGATTGGCTGCGGCGGCGCGAAGTGTAGACGCTGTTTATTACATTCGGTGCATGTTAAGCGCAATGTGTCGGATAGTCTGTTCTCTCCGCCTGGCTGCTCTGATCTCATCCCCTCACAGAGGAGTTTTATATAAGCCTCAACTTCAACATGGCTCTCTGTGGTGATTACCTCAATGAAGAGGAGAGGAGAGGATCAGGCCACAAGGAAAAGGAGGAAGATGTGGGAGGAGGAGGAGATTGGGGAAAGAAACAAAGAAGAGGGAGACATAAAGGAGGGATGAGGAGAGTTTACAGGTACAAAAAAAGAGGAGGAGACAAGGACAGAAAAGGAAGAGAGGAAGGATTGAGGATTTTTGCACCATACAAGCCTTTTGCTGCTCGGTCCCCTCCTCTTTATTCTCTACATTCTCCCACTCTGTAAAATCATCCGCTTCCACTGCTACGCTGACGACATCCAACTTTACATCTCCACCTATTCCATTCCTGCTCCAACTACCTCCAACTCAACTACCCAAATCCCTCACCACAACCACCAACAACTTCAACCTCTCCATCGACTGCTTTCTCACTCCGTCCTCACATGTTCACAACCTCAGCATCATTTTTGACTCCCATCTCACTCTGGAGCATCACATCAACCACATCACCAAAACCGCCTTCTTCCACCTGAAAAATATCGCCCGTCTCCGTCCATCTCTCTCCTTCTCCACCGCCGAAACCCTGACGCACGCCTTCACACTCTTTGTCTGCTGCAGGTCTCTGCACCAGGACAGGGTTTTGCATCCAGGCGGGAGGTTTAAGAGGTCTAAAACACAAAAGGACCTGGTTTCTTGGTGAGAAAGCAGAACACAAAGGAACCGAAATTACCATTACACCGTCACAGACGGTTTAGTACGACTGTCACGATATCAGATTTTCCTTTTACGATGATGAAAAAAATGTCGCCAACAACGCTATGATCCTTATCTGGGTGGGGTTAGAGTACCGTGCTTTCATCTGTCAACTCCTCTGAGATGATCGGCCCTGCAGTAGAAGCCACACATTGCTAGCTGTTTACCTTCTGCTTCTTCTGCTGCTGCTGTTTCTTCTTTGTCTTTCCTCCCTTAAAGGTGACATAAGAGGTCTAAGAGGTCCCCAAAACATGTCTTTAAAGTTTATACTAAAAAAAAACACTTTGAAATTAGATTTTGGTCTGCCTGAAAAGCCCTCTTCTTCAGCCCTCCTCAGAACGGTCTGTTTTCCCTCTGACCACGCCCCCTCAGGAAGTGGATGTACCCTTGGCTGTCCAGCACGTTGATCTAATGTTTACATGTTGCCTGCTCACAGACCCGCGTTACTTCAACCCTCTGAATCTGATCCAGAATCTGATCCTGACGGAGAGGCGCCTGCAGCAGGACCTTTCTGAAGGATTGGTCACAGATTTAGTGTTTCTTGTTGTTTTATTTGTCAGTATGTCGACGTGTGTCTTGGTACACAGCTACCAACATGTAGCTATGTGGCTATGCTAACTAGCGATAGCACTTATCCATGATAAGTAAAAATCATCCACTAGATCTTCAAATCTGCAGACGTGGGGAGTAAAACCGACCTCTGTCAGAAAGGCAGCAGGACCTTTTCTGAACCATTGGTCATAGATTTAGTGTTTCTTGTTGTTTTATTTGTCAGTATGTGGACGTGTGTCTTGGTACACAGCTACAGCTACAGCTACAGCTACAGCTACAGCTACAGCTACAGCTACAGCTACGACATGTAGCTGTCTAGCTATGCTAACTAGCGCTAGCACTTTTCCATGAAAACAAAAAATCATCCACTAGATCTTCAAATCTGCAGACGTGGGGAGTCAAACCGACCTTTGTGTTTATTAAGACAGCCTACAACTAGCATGCCTCCCTCCTAAGCTCCTTGTTAGCACACATGTGTGCAGGGAATGAAAAACGGAGGAGGGGTTGAGTTGTATTTTATACAGTCTATGGGCTGAACAAGCTCCGAGCTCTGACTTCCTGTTACAGACCGGATGGCGTTGTGACGTATGAAAAACACTGAAAACTGAAACGGCTGGTTTCAGCACACATTTACAGAAAGGTGGAGAAATCAGAACAGGGGCAGAATGGATTCTTTGACTTTTCAGGGGGTTTGTAGACAGGGACACAGATTTCAGGGAGAGAACTGTTAAAAAGTCAATTTTGCATGATATGTCACCTTTAATGAGAAAATTCCCAGAGCACCAGCAGGTAAGCTAGGCTACACTTCTCTGTGGACGGGGCCTCCTATTTCATGTAATTTTGCCAAAGTTAAGAATATATGGTCCAGGCACTCATCACGGATACACACTGATCAGCAGTCCCACCCACTCCCTGGGTAAAGGATGATGTTTCAGAGAGTTGACGGGTCCAAACCTGGACGTAGAGTCAGCGGTCTCAGACCTGATCATGCAGAGAGAATGGGAGGCGTACTTCTGATGTGTGTCGGTCCATGAAACGTGGTTTTCAGAGGAAAGAGTTAATTAAGCCGTGCAGCGTTTGCACCCGATAAGACAGCGTTCCTCTCCTTTGTTTTAGGAGCCACATCTCCAAAGTTTTCTGTGTTTAACACGCGCTGAAAAAACTTTTTGATGACAAAAGTTCTGACACACAATAAGCAGCTAATTTGAGCTTCATGTCCCTTTATCTCTGACTTCTTTTACTGAAGCACTGAGCTGTCAAAATTGCAAAAAGGGACATAAAAGCTGATTGAAAACTGGTATTAACTGATCCGCTCCTTTAACAAATTTGGTATTATTTTTAACTAAAGACGCCGGCACACTGTCACTCATTCCTCTCCCTTTATCAACACGGTTCAGTCTTTAGAGAACGACACATCACCGCAAGTTCCTTCCACAGTTTTTGATCCATCTCATAACTGCCATTACATCCTGTTATCACTCCCAAGGCTTTAAATACACACGTTTAGTCAGGATCCTTGTGAGTATCTCATACAGTCACAATGCATAACCTTTCATAAGAGCAGTAAGGCTTTCAATCCGTCCAGTATGAACTCATGGAGAGAAGGAGAAGACAGTCAGAGCTTTGCCGGGCGTCAAACACGTGGGAAGTCTGGTGACGCAGGAGAAACACCAAATAAAGGAAACTGAGATGAGTCAAGGACTTCACCAGAAGAAGACTCAGGGTTTGAGTTCAGTCGAGTAAACATGAACTACGTTTTAGAGAGAGATAGAGAGGAGACATTCAAATACACTTAAAGTACACCACTGCGTCCGACAAAGGACTGCAGATGCTTACAGGTACTCTGCAACATATGTTGTGTTTGAAGGACAGAAACATGCTAAAGGGAAGAATGGAAAAGACCTATTTATACCCTGGAGAGGAACAAATGGACCTCTAAGTGTTCCTTCAAACAGATATTATTATAAAGGGTCAGAGAGGAAGAAAACAGATCATAAATAATGCCTACTACCATCTCAGATATACACAAATAAAACCCTTTGATGGAGGCTTCAGGGAACCTTGAAACAGATCTGTGTGCATTATAAAGGAAGGAATAAGATCCTATAGGGTACTTTCAAACAGACCGACTGGAGGAAGAAATATAAGCTTTGAATCGACTGTTAAAGGGTACCTTGAAGAAGACCTAACAAAACATTAGGAAGGAAGAAATGTGACATTGAAGGGAACCTTAAAACAGACATTATCACGGGTTACAAAGGAAGACAATAGATGCTGCAGGTTACTTTCAAACAGACCGACTAGAGGAAGAATTAGAAGCTTTAAATGGACTGTTAAAGGTACCTTAAAACAGACCTTAACACATGTTAGTATCTAAAAAAAAATGATACTAAGCAATAATGTGATATAGATCTACCTCAATCTGTGGAAGGACAAACAAATGACATTTACATGCATCCTTAAAGGTACCTTGAAACAGACCTTACACTGTAAGAAAGAAAAGACCTCCTCATGTGACGAAGATGAAGATTACTTTAGGGTGAGTTGAAAAAACACATACAGTACTTGTTTTTTTTTTACAATGAAAGACATGTAAGAGTACCTTGAAACAGACCCTACCATGTGTTAAAGGAAGGGACACAGAAGTGAAAGGGTTCCTTGAAACAGAACTCTGCCTCTTTAAGAAATGAGGAACACAGAAGGTTTTAGGCATCATGTAAAGCGTCTAATATTATTATTTATTATCATCATCTCCTACATAACCTTCATTATTATTATTATTATTATTTTTTTTGTTTTATTATTATTATTTATATTATGTATAGTATTCTTAATTATTCTATTATTACTATTAAAATTATGATCATTATTATGATTAATATTGTAATTATTATCATTATCATTTATATTATTATTATTGTTCTTTATTATCATTAGAAATATTAATATAACAAATTATATTATTATTACTAATACTTCTACAAATATTACTACTACTGTTATAACTATTAGACTTTTTTTAAATTATTATTATTATTATCTAGTACCTCAAAACAGACCTACACAAATGTAAGTTTGGTTAAAAAACAGTTATTGGAGGCAAAGGGTTCCTTAAAACTGGATTCCTTTGGAATCATGTACCAGTCAGGATCCGGGAGGCAGACACCCTCTCCACTTTTAAGAGTAGGCTTCAAACTGTCCTTTTTGATAAAGCTTATAGTTAGAGCTGGATCAGGCTTGGACCACCTTTTGTCATGCTGCTATAGGCCTAGACTGCCGGGGGAACTGGCACACTGACACACTGGGATCCTAGCTCACTCCCTTCCCCCCAACCCCCTCATCACTTACTTTAACTCTGCCTGTCCCATTAAAGTTACTAACCATAGACCTTTCTGGAGTCCCTGAGCTCCCTTGTCTCGTAGATTCCTCTGAGCTGCCGTAGACGTCCTCCTGCTGTGGACGATCTGGACTCCAGCGGCAACAGCTTCTACGACTCGTCTCATCACTATCACCTCTCTCTCTTACTCCCCTCTATCTGTCTTTCCAGACCCAACTCGGTCGAGGCATGATGGCTGTCTAACATGAGTCTGGTCCTGCTGGAGGTTTCTGCCTGTTAAAAGGAAGTTTGTCCTCTCCACTGTAACTTGCTAAATACTGCGATGTGCAATGCTCATGGTGGATTAAGGTGGGGTCAGACTGAGTCTTACCCTGTCTTGGTGTTGGGTCTCTGTTCACAATTTGACATAGAGTGGTCTAGACCTGCTCTGTTTGTAAAAGCGTCTCGAGATAACGTTTGTTGTGATTTGGCGCTATACAAATAAAGATTGATTGATTGATTGCTAAACAATATTTTGGAAACGAAGGAAACAAAAGCCAAAGGGTTCCTTGAAACACACTTGTCTTGTTTCAGAACAAAGTGATATATATTTGGTTAAAGGTCCCCAAAAAACAGACAACAAACTGAGGAAGTGGAGTTGAAAATTGAAGCCTTAAAACAGAGCCAACAACATTTTGGACTCATCAGGGTTCCTAGAAACAGACGGAAACAAGGGTAAGAAAGTGAAGCCAGAGGGTACCCTAAAACAGAACTGACCACAAGACTGAAACATGCTTAAGAGAATTTCAAAATGATAAAGACTAAGACTTTAGAAGAGTCTTTAAAGCATCCATGTAAAACTACATGAGCGATACCTTGGAACAGAAGGTATCTTGTGCTTTAGCATGTGATTGAAATCGGGGTTCAACGACCCGGGATGAGAACACATGATTCAAGAAGGTTTAATCGAATCCAACATGATAATCACTTTTAATTTGAAACACGAGCTCACGATGCGTCTCCTCTACCTGTGGAGTCAGATTATCTCTCAGTGTTTGAGAAATAAAATCAAAATTAGTTTTTTGATCATCTCGAGCTGCAGCAGGAGCGGCTTCAATCAGGGGAGCGATAACAGATCATCGGGATATATAGTGAGCAGTAAAACATAATCAACACAGCACTGACTCGGATCTCTGGTGTTCATGAGGGTACACTCCTCAGACAGTGAGTGAGTCACCTGGAAGACTCTGTCATCATCTCCATTCAGACTGAGTCATGAGATGATTAACACGTCTGGAAACCCAGGAAGAGTTTCAGCTGCAGGAGGGATGGTTCCAGGTTCCACCAGGGGGGACTCTGACACTCGTCACCTCGTGGTTTGCAGTCAACAGTGTGGAGGTTTTAGAAGGATTGAACACAACAAGCCGTGTCTCTCTGAGGTTTATGAGAGAAACACACGTGTGTGAAAGGATGCAGGAAGCCGTGGGTACACACCACACACACACACACACACACACCGAGGTAGTAACTAGTTATCAAGCCACTGCGATGTTGCCATTGATCAGTGTGCAGATCAAAGCGAGGAGCATGGCTGCAGAACTGTGCTGGGCTAATTACCGGATCCTGTAAAGGATTTTGGTCTTTAAGCATGGCCTCTAGGCCTCACCCCCATAGCGGGGATCCTGTGATCAGGGCCACGGAAGACCTGACGGGCATGGAGATGAGGGCCCACGATTATAAACACTCAGCTGGCATATGTTCACCATGACTGATTGGCCTCGGCGCTGCCAGACTTCACCGCTTCCCTGCAGAGGAGGCATCTGCAAGCAGAACACTGATGTGGTGAGGAACGTACCTCCAAAGTGCTTCATCTCTTTTTCACTCACGCTGGTTATGGCGCTTTTATCGCCGATCGGCATCAAGAGAAGCATCACGGCTTTTTATTAGGGTGTAGATGTGCTGATTGGAGACAAAAGGCAGACATGTTGTTGTGTTTAGAAGCAGAGATTCAGGTCTCTGCAGCAGGTTTTAATGTTTCAGGTCTGGGGTAGTTTAGCGGGTTTGATTTGGTCCTAGAATCCTTTTTGGACAGTCATGATGTCTCCTGAAAGCTGCATGAATATTTCATAATCAAAAGAGGATTCTCTAAACCGATGTGGCCCTTACACAGGACTTGCACCAGATCCGCTGCAGTCCGGCTGCAGGACCTTCGGACAGCTGGAGTCATGTGACCGAGGTTTCCCCCTTGGTAATCCCTGAATCAAGGATCCTCCTCCTCCTCCTCTCCTCATCCATGTTGTCTTTCTGGTCCTCTGAAAACCTCTGACCTGTTGACTCCAGGCCTGGCTCCGCTCATCATGACTTTGGTTTGTTGTTGTAGTTAAGTGAAATACGATCTGGTGATAACACAGAGTGTTTTATTCTGAAAATTAACCGGATGTTTTCATTTTGTTTTGGTGAAACCTGACTTCCTGTCCCGCTCCATCTGCTCTGTTGAGATTGATGCGTCGTGCTCCGGCATCCAGCAACAAATAGAAGTCTTGTGGATCTGATCCGGAGGACTCAGACCTGCCGGATCAGAGACGCAGACGGAACGCAACGGAGTGGATCCAGTGGAAGTTAACACATTGACTAGAAAAGAAACCTATCAGATCAGGAGCTGTGACGGATTGGAGGCGGACCGGACACGGATCTGGTGGAATTTGGCCGCAAGGGAAGGAAAGATGAGCGAAGGAAATGAACGTTAAGGGAAAGAATAGGAAAGCTTAGGAAAGGAAAGGAACTCCAAGGGAAGGAGAGGAAAAAAAAGCTAAGGAAAGGAAAGGAAATGATCGCTAAGGGAAAGAAAGGAGAGGAAATGGGTGCTAAGGGAAGGAAAGGAGAGGAAATGAGCACTAAGGGAAGGAAAGGAGAGGAAATGAGCACTAAGGGAAGGAAAGGAGAGGAAATGAGCACTAAGGGAAGGAAAGTCAAGGAAAAGAAAGTTGAAGAAAGGAAATGAGCGCTTAGGAAAGGAAAGTCAAGGAAAAGAAAGTTGAGGAAAGGAAATGAGCGCTTAAGGAAGGGAAAGGAACTGAAAGCTGAGGAAAGGAAATGAGTGCAAAGGGAAGGAAAGGAGAGCAAATGAGCGCTAAGGAAAGGAAAGTCAAGGAAAAGAAAGTTGAAGAAAGGAAATGAGCGCTTAGGAAAGGAAAGTCAAGGAAAAGAAAGTTGAGGAAAGGAAATGAGCGCTTAAGGAAGGGAAAGGAACTGAAAGCTGAGGAAAGGAAATGAGCACTAAAGGAAGGAAAGGAGAGCAATGAGCGCTAAGGAAAAGAAAGCCAAGGAAAAGAAAGCTGAGGAAAGGAAATGAGTGCTTAGGGAAGGAAAGGAAAGGAAAAGAAAGCTGAGGAAAGGAAATGAGTGCTTAGGAAAGGAAAGTCAAGGAAAAGAAAGTTGAAGAAAGGAAATGAGCGCTAAGGAAAGGAAAGCCAAGGAAAAGAAAGCTGAGGAAAGGAAATGAGTGCTTAGGGAAGGAAAGTAAAGGAAAAGAAAGCTGTGGAAAGAAAATGATCGCTAAGGGAAGGAAAGGAAATGATCGCTTAGGAGAGGAAATGAGTGCTAAGGAAAGGAAAGCCATGGAAAGGAAAGCTGAGGATAGGAAATGATCGCTAAGGAAAGGAAATGAGCGCTTAGGAGAGGAAATGAGCGCTAAGGGAAGGAAAGGAGAGCAATGAGCGCTAAGGAAAGGAAAGGAACTGAAAGCTGAGGAAAAAAAAGGAGCGCTAAGGGAAGGAAAGAAGAGCAATGAGCGCTAAGGAAAGGAAAGCCAAGGAAAAGAAAGCTGAGGAAAGGAAATGAGTGCTTAGGGAAGGAAAGGAAAGGAAAAGAAAGCCAAGGAAAAGAAAGCTGAGGAAAGGAAATGAGTGCTTAGGGAAGGAAAGTAAAGGAAAAGAAAGCTGTGGAAAGAAAATGATCGCTAAGGGAAGGAAAGGAAATGAGTGCTTAGGGAAGGAAAGGAAAGGAAAAGAAAGCCAAGGAAAAGAAAGCTGAGGAAAGGAAATGAGTGCTTAGGGAAGGAAAGCCAAGGAAAGGAAAGCTGAGGATAGGAAATGATCGCTAAGGAAAGGAAATGAGCGCTTAGGAGAGGAAATGAGCGCTAAGGGAAGGAAAGACAAGGAAAAGAAAGCTGAGGAAAGGAAATGAGCACCAGAACGCAACGTAGCGGATCCAGTGGAAGTTAACACATTGACTAGAATAGAAACCTATCAGACCCGGTTCTGTGACGGATCAGAGATGGACCGGACACAGATCTCGTGGAATTTGGCCGTTATGCCGTTATAATATGTAACCATGATGCTCAATCTGCACCTCAAATAAAGACGTCCTACCTTGGCTTCTGTCTCATGTAACCTTACTGTCTCTACCTTTCCCATCAGTTCTCAGTTTCCATTTCAACCCAGAGGAAGAAGCACCTAAACTCTGTTGATTCTGGATGCAGTAGTTGGAGATAGTCGTCTCTGCAGGGTTCGGTGTGTGTGCAACAGAAAGAGGGAAAGTTTTGACCTCATAGCTTAAGATTCAGGCCAGGTCCAGGCTATAAAAAAACCAACATGTCAGCTGTCCATCCTGTGCCGAGCCTCAGGTCTGAAAGAATCAGGCCAGGTCCGGTTGGGGCCGAGTTCTCTCTCTCCCTCTCCGTTTCTTCATTGGCATAAAAATAAAGTCCAGCTGTGCCTTTTTTCCTCTGCAGCCACCCGGAGGCCCGCACTCAATACTGAAGGTCTTTTACTCGGCCGACCTTATCGCAGCGCATAAACCTAACACAGGAAATGTTTCCCCGACAACCTGTCACACATAAGCACTTGCCACAAGTTATGGAGCGCCTGGCTGTGTGTGTGTGTGTGTGTGTTTGTGTGTGTGTGTGTTCCTGTGTGCATGCTGCCTGGCAGAGCACCAAGTGCACCCCTACCTCTGCTGTCAATCTTGCTCTCACACTGGAACAACCGGGGCATGTGGCCTCTCCTCTCTCTCTCCACACAAACACACGCAGCACTCTCCCACACGCCGCGACACAGCCGCTGATGGACACGCGGGCTCTCTGCTGCGGCTGCGGCGGCGGCGGTGGCGGCGGCGCTCTCATATTTCAATTACTCTGTCTCTCTCTTCCTGTCTTTCCTCCACACTCTGTCGCCGTCGACACAAAAATGCACACCTCACTTCCAGAGAGAGAGTTTATTTTCAACTTTTACTGAAATCTCTTCTTCCTCCTGTCCCTCCTTTTTTTTTCTCTTGGTCAAAGAAGCGTTTTCTCTTTCATGCGCGGTCTGCTGCTTAAAACGACGGGCTGGAGGTAATAAAACGGAACAAAATGGAAACCCTACACCCCCCCCCACCGCCGCTGCCGCCGCCGCCAGGAAGAAGAGGGAGAATAGAGAAGTGACAGAGGCTCTGATAGCCACTCATCCGTATAATCACATCCAGCTATTAGAATACTGCAGCTATCTGATGCCATTTGTTGTATCAGCGGATAAGCATTAGTGCTCATTAGTCACATGCATTAGCTCCTGGATTGGGCCTGACAGAGGAGTCCGTGTGGGATTAATACAGCCATGCAGCAGACGTGGAGGGGGAATGATGTATGGACAAACGGAGGGGTTGATGGATGGATGTTGGATGTGATGTAACGACTGCTGGGATGATTGACAGCGGAAGGAAAGAGCAGACATGTATGTGTGCAGGGAAGACAGGGATTGATGGAGTGATGGAATGAGGAGAGCGTAATCATGTTTAGAGAGCGGCTGCTGATACCTTTGATTTAAGATAATGTATGCAACAAAGTCCCTCTGCAGCTGATCGACACAAACTCCATTGTTCAAGTCGTTTATCAAGGAAGAACTGCAGACCAGGTCCCAGTTTGTCTTTAAAACCTTCATTTTTACACACGACCATCATGTGGGGAAAGTCATTTGAGGATGGAGGGAACACGCAGGCCTGCTTATAGTACCTAAAGTCTCTAAAAGTAGTATGGGAGGTAGAGCCTTCAGTTATCAGGCCCCTCTCCTTTGGAATCATGTACCAGTCAGGGTCCAGGAGGCAGACACCCTCTTTACTTTTAAGAGTAGGCTTCAAACTTTCCTTTTTGATAAAGCTTATAGTTAGAGCTGGATCAGGCTTGGACCAGGTCTTAGTTATGCTGCTATAGGCTTAGACTGACACACTGGGATCCTGTCTTTCCCTCTCTCTCCTCTCTCTGCCTGTCTCTCACTTTAACTCTTCCTGTCCCATTAAAGTTACTAACCATAGACCTTTCTGGAGTCCCTGAGCTCCCTTGTCTCGTAGGTTCCTCTGGATCTCTGCTGTAGATTCCTTTTTTGGGGTCTGTTATTCATCCTTTCTTTCTTTCTCTCTTTCTTTCTTTCTTTCTTTCTTTCTCTCTTACTTTCTTTCTTTCTCTCTATCGTTCCTTATTTCTTTCTTTCTTTCTTTCTTTCTTTCTTTCTTTCTTTCTTTCTTTCTTTCTTTCTTTCTTTCTTTCTTTCTTTCTTTCTTTCTTTCTCTCTTACTTTCTTTCTTTCTCTCTATCGTTCCTTATTTCATTCCTTCCTTCTTTCTTTCTCTGTCATTCCTTATTTCCTGCTGTCCCTCTTTCTTTCTTTCTTTCTTTCTTTCTTTCTTTCTTTCTTTCTTTCTTTCTTTCTTTCTTTCTTTCTTCGTTCATTCGTTCCTTCTCTCTTTCTTTCTTTCATTTCTTTTTTCTTTTTTCTTTCATTCTTTATTTCCTTCGTTTCATCATTCCTTCTTTCTTTCTTTCCTTCGTTTGTTCTTTCTTTCCTTCCTTCTTTCTTTCATTCATTCATTCCTTCTTTCTTACTTTCTTTCTTTCCTTTCATTCTGTTCTTACTTTCATTCCATTTTCCTTTCATTCCTTCTTTCCTTCCTTCCTTCTTTCTTTTGTTACTTCCTTCTTTCTTCCTTTTTCCTTTCATTCCTATGTCTTCCTTCCCTCCTTCCTTTCTTTCTTTCCTTCTGTCTTTGTTCTTTCCATGTTTCTTCATCCTTTATGTCTCCTTTTCTTATCCTGTCCTTTCCTTCCGTCATTCCTCCACCATTTACCCTCCTCTTTTTCTTTCTTCTGGTCTCCCTCTCTTTTCTCTTTTCTTAGACCTTTCTGGAGTCCCTGAGCTCCCTTGTCTCGTAGGTTCCTCTGGATCTCTGCTGCTGTGGACGTGGTCCAGACTCCAGCTGCTACAACTACTACTATCCGTCTCCCCACTATCATCTCTCTCTCTCTTCATCTCCCTCTATCCCTCTCTCCAACACGGTCTCAGCAGATGTGTGTCTAACATGAGTCTGGTCCTGCTGGAGGTTTCTGCCTGTTAAAGGAAGTTTGTCCTTGCCACTGTAACTTGCTAAATGCTGCAAAGTGCTCTGCTCATGGTGGATTAAGATGAGATCAGACTGAGTCCTGTCCTCTTTTTGTTGCACAATGATTTACCTGAAAGCAGCTGACTTTTGGGGGCAAATTGAAAATGGTATTTCCTGATACACAACATAGAGTTCTGGGCAATTTCGGAGGCTTCTACCCTGGAAAATTATAGGTTTGGTGCCTTCCAAGAAAAATGGATTCAACCCTTGTTCAGGGAGCATATAGGTCAGAGTCACTTGGCCTTATTGTGAATAGAAACATACAGGGAAAGCTGGACCATCAGTAACGGTACCGAGTTTTTCTGGCACCTACCTGAGATCCATGAGGGCCTTTTGTCGAAGCTCCATCCCAGGTCCCATCTCTTTGGATCTTTGGACTGTTGGAAGGAACAAAAAGAGAGGTTGTAAACAAAGCCCTGACAGACGTAATCTGACATTAGTACGAATGATTGATCAGAAACATAGCTGCCATGCTAATCAGTGATGAAATCAACAACAATCCTAATTTACTCACACATGACTGCTCTACATCGTCTGGGTCTGCCATTTGTTTATGCAACTCTTATTAAATCACATTCAGTCTCCCTGTGTGCAAACAGCAACAGTCCAGTTCCCCATGGGCATCATTAAAGTTTAATCAAATCTGAATTAATCGTGCGCGCTCGTGAAGAAGCCGATCAAAATGTCTCATTAGAATCAATCACTCGGGTTAAGGACTCCTCGTAAAAATAAAACAGCAGTGCTGATGAGTTCGGGAACAAATATGTAATCAAACAAACACACTGTCACATTAGGAGTGTGTGAGGGTAACACACACACACACACACACACACACACTGAGGCGTCAGTGTTTAAGTGCTGATCTGGAAATGTGACGTTTAGGAAGGAGTGGACAAAGTACTGCAGGTTGTTACTCCTGCAGAAGTACAGATACAGCTGCAGAATGAAGACTTCCAGAAAGAAGAAGAGTTCAACTTTTTCACTTCAGTGAAAGATGAAAATCTCTGAAAGACACTCAGAGAGTCTCCTTCTGAAGGACATCTCTACCTGCTGCTTCAAAACTCACTCAAACTCACAAAACACTGGAGCAGTACAAAGTAAGGAGAAAAGCTATTGGCTGTCCTAAAAGCTGCTAAATGACGTCATCACTTAATTTGCATAATTTGCCATGTGCTTGGAATTGTAATGGACGCTGTAAGACAGAAGACTAATGTCATGGAAGAGACCAAAGGTAAGTAAAAACTGACCTACATATGTTTATAACTTCAAATGAACTTTCTTCTGTTGATTGTTGTTGCTTCTTGTATACAGGGCCGGGCTTGGGATTGACAAAGGTGCCCCAAAAGAGACACTGTGGTGGGGTTACTAACGGCCAAATTCCACCAGATCCGTCTCTGATCCGTCACAGGTTTCTATTCTAGTCAATGTGTTAACTTCCACTGGATCCGTTACGTTGCGTTCCAGTGCTCATTTCCTTTCCTCAGCTTTCTTTTCCTTTCCTCAGCTTCCTTTCCTTGGCTTTCCTTTTCTTAGCGCTGATTTCCTCTCCTTAGCGATCATTTCCCTTCCTTCCCTTAGCAATCATTTTCTTTCCTCAGCTTTCTTTTCCTTGGCTTTCCTTTCCTTAGCGCTCACTTCCTCTCCTTAGCGATCATTTCCTTTCCTTCCCTTAGCGCTCATTTCCTTTCCTCAGCTTTCTTTTCCTTGGCTTTCCTTTCCTTAGTGCTCACTTCCTCTCCTTAGCGATCATTTCCTTTCCTTCACTTAGCAATCATTTTCTTTCCTCAGCTTTCTTTTCCTTGGCTTTCCTTTCCTTAGCGCTCATTTCCTTTCCTCAAATTTCTTTTCCTTGGCTTTCCTTTCCTTAGCGCTCACTTCCTCTCCTTAGCGATTATTTCCTTTCCTTCCCTTAGCGCTCATTTCCTTTCCTCAGCTTTCTTTTCCTTGGCTTTCCTTTCCTTAGCGCTCACTTCCTCTCCTTAGCGATCATTTCCTCTCCTTCCCTTAGCGCTCATTTTCTTTCCTCAGCTTTCGTTTCCTTGGCTTTCCTTTCCTTAGCGCTCATTTCCTTTCCTCAGCTTTCAGTTGCTTTCCTTTCCTTAGTGCTTATTTCCTCTCCTTTCCTTCCCTTAGTGCTCATTTCCTTTCCTCAACTTTCTTTTCCTTGACTTTCCTTTCCTTAGCGCTCATTTCCCTTCCTTCCCTTAGCAATCATTTTCTTTCCTCAGCTTTCTTTTCCTTGGCTTTCCTTTCCTTAGCGCTCACTTCCTCTCCTTAGCGATCATTTCCTTTCCTTCCCTTAGCGCTCATTTCCTTTCCTCAGCTTTCTTTTCCTTGGCTTTCCTTTCCTTAGTGCTCACTTCCTCTCCTTAGCGATCATTTCCTTTCCTTCACTTAGCAATCATTTTCTTTCCTCAGCTTTCTTTTCCTTGGCTTTCCTTTCCTTAGCGCTCATTTCCTTTCCTCAAATTTCTTTTCCTTGGCTTTCCTTTCCTTAGCGCTCACTTCCTCTCCTTAGCGATTATTTCCTTTCCTTCCCTTAGCGCTCATTTCCTTTCCTCAGCTTTCTTTTCCTTGGCTTTCCTTTCCTTAGCGCTCACTTCCTCTCCTTAGCGATCATTTCCTCTCCTTCCCTTAGCGCTCATTTTCTTTCCTCAGCTTTCGTTTCCTTGGCTTTCCTTTCCTTAGCGCTCATTTCCTTTCCTCAGCTTTCAGTTGCTTTCCTTTCCTTAGTGCTTATTTCCTCTCCTTTCCTTCCCTTAGTGCTCATTTCCTTTCCTCAACTTTCTTTTCCTTGACTTTCCTTTCCTTAGCGCTCATTTGCTCTCCTTTCCTTCCCTTAGCCCTCATTTCCTCTCCTAAGCGATCATTTCCTTTCCTTCCCTTAGCGCTCATTTTCTTTCCTCAGCTTTCTTTTCCTTTCCTTTCCTTCCCTAAGCACTCATTGCCTTTCCTCAACTTTCTTTCCCTTGACTTTCCTTTCCTTAGCTTTCAGTTCCTTTCCTTAGCTTTCAGTTCCTTTCCTTTCCTTAGCGCTTCTTTCCTCTCCTTTCCTTCCCTCAGCGCTCATTTCCTCTCCTTTCCTTCCCTCAGCGCTCATTTCCTCTCCTTTCCTTCCCTCAGCGCTCATTTCCTCTCCTTTCCTTCCCTTAGTGCTCACTTCCTCTCCTTTCCTTCCCTCAGCGCTCATTTCCTCTCCTTTCCTTCCCTTAGTGCTCATTTCCTCTCCTTTCCTTCCCTTAGCATAAAGTCTGAAAACTCAACTCAAAGCTTCCATTAGGAACTTTACTTTGTGTTGCATCTTGTCTCTCTGCTGATCCCGTCTTGCACGTGCATGATTAGTATTCTCTAACAAGTTAGAACACAAATCTTCCTGCTGTCTTCAAAGGATCAGTGAATGTGAATCTTTCTCCTAATGTTGGTGTTTACAGTCATCTAAGGTTAGGACACAGAGACAGTCACACTCCCTGATGTTCTGCTTTGTTTTTGAAGATCACAAAAAGGCATCAGAAGAATCTAAGAAGTGTCTTCCTCTCCCTCTGACTCTGAACCTCTGCTTCCAGTCCTGTCCTTCCAGTCCTGACAAAGTGACAAATCTTCCTCTTCCTGTTCTTTCTATCCTTCAGTGGGGGGGGGGGGGGGGGTGACTGGACCTGCCCCAGTAAATGTTAATCATTAGCACATCCCCTATTAGAGGCGAGCAGATGCCACCTCCACCTCTGTGCCGCTCCACGTCTTGTCTAAATGAAAGCCGGGGTCAGAAACACAGCTGGGACACACACACACACACACACACACACACACACACACGCGCAGATCCAGAGAGTGAACGAGGGATGAAAGAGGAGACAGAAGAAAGGGAAGGTTGACTGCGGGACTGAAAGAAGTGTGTTAGTTGAAGGTGGCCGACACGACTCGGTGCAGAGTGGGAGCCTCCGCGTTGCTGAACTGGCTAAAGTAATGAGGCCGGCATAGCGGGGAATACGGCTAATATGGAAAGATCAAACTGCAGCTACACCTCCAGGAACACGCTCCCTGGGATCCCTGCACTTAGATGTTACGCCCTGCAGGCTCACACACACATGCACAAACACAAGCAGACCACACACACAAAGACCACACAAGTCACAGAGACTCCATGCTAAGGATATTTAACATTAATTATGATGCTTTTACCAACACAGGATCGCTGAAACCACAGAATTCCACAAATCTGAATACTGCAGCGGTGCTTTTACCTCCAGTTAAAGATGTTATTATCCTGATGATGCAGAGAAATAATGCAGAATATGTTGATTTAGATCAAATGTCTCAGTCACTACATTAAACCAAAGCATGTACAGACATCCTGAGAAGTTTTGTGCACATATAATTTGACATTTAAGCATGTATATTTGAAATGTTAGCGTACTTCAGAGTGTATTTCTGCGTATGAGCTCAGTTTGTTTCAGCATGAAAGCACACTAACTGCTGCTAAAGTTAAAAATGTCTCTCCAGGTTTACACAGTTTGTTTATTTATTGTGTTGTTTTGCAGTTATTTGGAATAGTTGCAGTATTGTCCCAGTATGAGGGGTGGGTTTTGCAGCACTTGAGTTCTGTTTGTGAACATGCATATTTGTAAGAAAGACTGCTATGTTTATGTTTGAGGGAAAGTAAGGACATGTAAAACACTGTGCCTACACTGTAAATGCTTAGTTTGGCTTATTTACTTAAAGTCATGGTGCTGGAAAACAAAGGGGTGAACCTTAAGCTGTTTTTATTCTTGCAAATAGCTGCTATGGACACTTTTACTCCATTTCTATCCATGGCTTTTAAGGTTATATGCAATTAAAATCCCTTCCTGGTTTTTAGATCTTCTGTGCACATTCGCCAACCGTGCATGCAGCCTGTCAGAGTCGCTCCTCTTCTGTCATTCTTTTCTTTCTTCATCAAATTTTGTCTGATTTTTTCTCTGGCAGTTTGTTGAAGTCTTCCCTCTTTTGGCCTCCCGTTGGTGAGAGTTGTGGACTGTTTTTCACGCTGAAATCTTCAACTTTAACTTTTACTTGCATTACTGTTCCCCTGTTTTGTTTTGTTTTGACTCATGCTCAGCTGGTTGAGCTGGATGTTCCTGCAGAGCTCTGGAGATTCAGGACGCATGAAGGCACAGGAGGGATAAAGCTACGAGGAGGAGAGCTGGTATAAGGAGACAGAGGTTTATGGAGAGGAGATAGAAGACGTGTCGTGAGATCTCTGGCTAATAAGATGGGCGAGCTAACAGGACTAGCTAGAGTTTCAGGAATGTAGCATGGTGTGCGTCACGGAAACGTGTCTGCATCAGGATATTCATGACCACAGCGTCTCCACTGACGGCTTCCAGACTTTCCGGGCAGACCGGGATAGCACTGAGAGTCCCCCAACCATATTATCTGCAGAGGGAGATCTCACATGTCATACTGGTAGCTGTTTACATCCCCTCCTCTGCCAACCCGACTACAGCGTCCAACGTTCTCAACGCTGCCACAGCCAGACTCCAGGCAGACCACCAGAGCGCCCTCTTCCTGATCTCCAGACAGACCAGCAGAGTGCCCTCTTCCTGATCTCCAGACAGACCACCAGAGCGCCCTCTTCTTGATCTCCAGTCAGACCACCAGAGTGCCCTCTTCCTGATCTCCAGACAGACCAGCAGAGCGCCCTCTTCCTGATCTCCAGACAGACCAGCAGAGCGCCCTCTTCCTGATCTCCAGACAGACCACCAGAGCGCCCTCTTCCTGATCTCCAGACAGACCACCAGAGTGCCCTCTTCCTGATCTCCAGACAGACTAGCAGAGTGCCCTCTTCCTGATCTCCAGACAGACTAGCAGAGCGCCCTCTTCCTGATCTCCAGACAGACCACCAGAGCGCCCTCTTCCTGATCTCCAGACAGACCACCAGAGTGCCCTCTTCCTGACCTCCAGACGGACCACCAGAGCGCCCTCTTCCTGATCTCCAGACAGACCAGCAGAGCGCCCTCTTCCTGATCTCCAGACAGACCACCAGAGTGCCCTCTTCCTGATCTCAAGACAGACCACCAGAGTGCCCTCTTCCTGATCTCCAGACAGACCACCAGAGTGCCCTCTTCCTGATCTCCAGACAGACCACCAGAGTGCCCTCTTCCTGATCTCCAGACAGACAACCAGAGCGCCCTCTTCCTGATCTCCATACAGACCAGCAGAGCGCCCTCTTCCTGATCTCCAGACAGACCACCAGAGTGCCCTCTTCCTGATCTCCAGACAGACCAACAGAGCGCCCTCTTCCTGATCTCCAGACAGACCACCAGAGCGCCCTCTTCCGGATCTCCAGACAGACCACCAGAGCGCCCTCTTCCTGATCTCCAGACAGACCACCAAAGTGCCCTCTTCCTGATCTCCAGACAGACCACCAAAGTGCCCTCTTCCTGATCTCCAGACGGACCACCAGAGTGCCCTCTTCCTGATCTCCAGACAGACCACCAGAGTGCCCTCTTCCTGATCTCCAGACAGACCACCAGAGTGCCCTCTTCCTGATCTCCAGACGGACCACCAGAGCGCCCTCTTCCTGATCTCCAGACGGACCACCAGAGCGCCCTCTTCCTGATCTCCAGACAGACCACCAGAGTGCCCTCTTCCTGATCTCAAGACAGACCACCAGAGTGCCCTCTTCCTGATCTCCAGACAGACCTTCAGAGCACCCTCTTCCTGATCTCCAGACAGACCAGCAGAGTGCCCTCTTCCTGATCTCCAGACAGACCACCAGAGCGCCCTCTTCCTGATCTCCAGACAGACCAGCAGAGTGCCCTCTTCCTGATCTCCAGACAGACCACCAGAGCGCCCTCTTCCTGATCTCCAGACAGACCACCAGAGCGCCCTCTTCCTGATCTCCAGACAGACCACCAGAGTGCCCTCTTCCTGATCTCCAGACAGACCACCAGAGTGCCCTCTTCCTGATCTCCAGACAGACCAGCAGAGCACCCTCTTCCTGATCTCCAGACAGACCAGCAGAGTGCCCTCTTCCTGATCTCCAGACAGACCACCAGAGCGCCCTCTTCCTGATCTCCAGACAGACCAGCAGAGTGCCCTCTTCCTGATCTCCAGACAGACCACCAGAGCGCCCTCTTCCTGATCTCCAGACAGACCACCAGAGCGCCCTCTTCCTGATCTCCAGACAGACCACCAGAGCGCCCTCTTCCTGATCTCCAGACAGACCACCAGAGCGCCCTCTTCCTGATCTCCAGACAGACCAGCAGAGCGCCCTCTTCCTGATCTCCAGACAAACCAGCAGAGCGCCCTCTTCCTGATCTCCAGACAGACCACCAGAGCGCCCTCTTCCTGATCTCCAGACAGACCACCAGAGCGCCCTCTTCCTGATCTCCAGACAGACCAGCAGAGTGCCCTCTTCCTGATCTCCAGACAGACCACCAGAGTACAGCGTCCAGATCTCCAGACAGACCACCAGAGTGCCCTCTTCCATATCTCCAGACAGACCAGCAGAGCGCCCTCTTCCTGATCTCCAGACAGACCAGCTGAGCGCCCTCTTCCTGATCTCCAGACAGACCACCAGAGCGCCCTCTTCCTGATCTCCAGACAGACCACCAGAGTGCCCTCTTCCTGATCTCCAGACAGACCACCAGAGCGCCCTCTTCCTGATCTCCAGACAGACCACCAGAGTGCCCTCTTCCTGATCTCCAGGGACTTCAACCATTAATTTATTTTCTACAGAACTTATTATTGTATTTGTATAACTCATTGTGTGGAGAGCAGCTGTAATGACTGAATTTCCCCCCCGTGGGATAAATAAAGTCTTTCTGATTCTCTAGTCCTGCTACAGGCTCATGTTCCATTCCCAATCCAAGACTAGATCACCAAACCAAAGGCCAGAGAAGGATCATGGAGATGTGTTAGCAGCAGTAGGTATACAGGCAAGCCTCCTCTTTCCCAGAATCCTCCTCTCCTGACAAAATGAGCAAGAAATGAAGCCTCACATCCGTCCTCGGTGCTCGCCTCGCTTTAATACGTCTACCTACTAAAATGTAAAAAAGACAGACGGATTGAAAAACAACAACAACTTGTATTTTTGTGAAGGACGCACATAAAAACCAGAGACGCCTGCGCACACTCCGAATACAAAGTGCGAGCTGTAACGGCTCCCGAGGGAGGCCTTGTCAAATAAACAATGAGACACGATTAAATGACATTATTATAAGAAACTGGCTCCAGTCATTAGGGAGAGAAGAGAGGGAGAGATTTACATTTGCATCCTTCATTAGGTAATGGAGTTGTTTGAATGCTGACGCCTTGTGTCAGGACATGTTGATGCCAAAGCAGACGTTTATGTTCCCCGTGTACAGCATCCCTCTCGTTTCCAGTCTACAGGCCTGTCAGAGCTGCCTGAGCGGAGCAATCGCTCACTCTCACACACGCATACAGTACACACACACACACACACATCCCCAAAAGAGGGGCTGTATGCATTCAAGCATTCTCTAAACTAATAAACCTGCCTATGGACTTAGCCAGTCTTAGTCTGAAGTGTCATTAGAAGTGGCAGGCAGCTGTGGCAAGCCTGCAAGGGGCTAAGAAGCTTGAGCTCCCACCGTCTGTAATCCCTGCAAACAAAGTGTACGCCGCGCCGCTAAATAAATATATAAAAGTAAATAATACATGCAAACATGCCGCCGCACACACACTGATACACACACACACACACACACACACACACACACACACACACAGAGTCTTACAGTAGGTGATGCGAGAAAGACGCTCTCAGAAAACTTCAAAGTGACAGTGAAAATGCGAAGTCATGTATATGGCAATCCGCCTTAAAAAGTAATCTGACACGCTGACGGCTACGCGAACGTGTGAGGTGCACAAACCCTCCCACACACAAGTAAACACACACACACACACTCACTAACACACACACACACTCTCTGTGTGTGATTTTACTTTAAGGGAGGCTGAATAAGAACCACATTTGGCAGAAAGACACACATAAAGCTTGCTAAGTGGTAATAAAGGCCAGGGCTTATTAATGGGACAATCTGACAACCAGCGGTGCTGCGGCTTCACACACACACTCTCACACACACTCTCACACACACACACACACACGCTCGTGCAGTTGCAGTCTCCTCTCTGATAGCTGTAAGTTATTGGGGAGGAGGTAATGTTGCCGGGCAGCGTCTCCCCACAGTCACATTTCCACTTGGAGATGAAACAGCTAATTGGACATGGGACCTTCTCAGCTCTGCAGACTCTTGTAATGGATTTGGATGAGGAGGAGAGCGTCCCTCCCCGCCCTCCTTTACTTCACGTTTTATAATCCTCGCTGGTTTTATCTGCTTCCTCAGAACCCTCCAACCACAACAGATCTACACACGGTTACTCTCCGTTTTTATCTGAGATACCCGGTGTTTAAGGAGGGCTGGGCAGAATGGACAATATTCCTTCCTATATCGATGTGATGCATCAGTTTGAGGAGTGTCGTGATGATGACAGAGAAGGAGACCAGACTTTGGATCCACTTCACAATGGTGTGGTTTCTGAACACATGCTATGTTGTAGACACAGCCTTCGATGGGGGCTGCTAGCTGAGTGGCAGTCAGGGGGTTTTAATTGATTATGGAACTTGGAACTATTACAAGTGTATGTATCTGCCCAGGACATTAGGAATCTCTGTTTCTAAAATTGTTTAACCAAGTGGTAGCCTCTGGAGTTGAAATATGAAGCTAATGCATAAGTGCAAGAAGCTGCAGTTCCTCAAGTGTCCACTAGAGGCTGGCTTCAAAAGACCAGTAAACCCATTTAGGTTCTGTTTTGACAAATAACATGTTTACAGCCTGGTTCAAACATGGTTTTAGTCTTTGTTGATAATTTCTTCATGCTTACACACTGTACCGGTGAATGTTTCTTTATACGTGAAGATCGTAAAGAAGCTAGGAGTTAAGCTATTTTGCATAATTAGTAGCAAAGACTTAACTTTTTAATCTGGCTTTTAATTTGGAGTATGTCTATCCCTGGACTGCATTATTTTTATTATAATTATTTTTTAACAATATCTATTTATCTTATTTATGCATGTATCTATTCATCTATGAATCTATGTATATTTACTTATCTATATATATATGTATTTATCTATTTATTTATGTATCTATTCATCTATCTATATATTTATTGATATATTTATTTATCTTTTCATCTCTGAATCGATTTATTTGTCTATTTATAAATTTACTTATCTGTTTATTTATTGTATTTATCTGATCTTTTTAACTTTAACTTTCAACTCTTATTATATTAATTTTACTGCATTGATTTTATTCTATTTTTAAGTATTTTTTAATGAAGATATCTTTTATTATTTCACCATTTCTGTTGTTTTCAGTCTCAGTTCTTTTGTGCAGCACTTTGGGCTGCAGGCTTGTTTGTATGAAAGGTGCTATACTGTATAAATAAAGCTGAGTTTAGACTTGTAGCTGTTTGCCAGGAGGCTAGAAGCCAGCTTCAGTTCCACCTTCTTAGTTGACTGAAAGTGAGTCAGCATTTCCAATATGGCGGCTACCATCGTTGGGTTTCTTAGCGTCTCTTCAGAAACCAATTGATGAACCTTGATGTCCACTTTCCAAGTCTAGAGTGTCAGAGGGAGGCTGCAAGCTGAGCTGTTAGCTTGATTCCTCTCCAGGAACACATGGACCAGGTCATTAAGAGCCCTAAAAGTGTCTCTCCAGAGCTGTGTGGACGGGTCCAGCGTGGAGGCTGCTCGCCGAGCTACACATATTTTAATGATACCATTTATGACTATAATTTCCTCTTCTTGCTGGAATCATGGGACTTAACTTTCAGCATCCTTTTGTTCCACTTGCTTCCCTCTTTTAAAGAAGACTTCCATCTCAGCCCAGTCTTTGCAGCGGCCTGCACCACTCTGCATACATTATGTATAAGCATAAACCTGCACACTAACTGGATGCTATCTGTGCTCTATAATTGGCTGAGTAAAACAGGATAAAGTTTAACATCTACAGTCATGGCCAAAAGTTTTGAGAATGACACAAATATTACAATTTCACAAAGTCTGCTGCTTCAGGGTTTTTAGGTGTTTTTGTCAGATGTTTCTATGGTATAATGAAATACAATTAGAAGCATTTCATAAGTATCAAAAGCTTTTATTGAGAATTACACAGAATTCATGCAATAAGTCAATATTTGCAGTGTTGACCCTTCTTTTTCAAGACCTCTGCAATTCTCCCTGGCATGCTGTCAATCAACTTCTGGACCAAATCCTGACTGATGGCAGTCCATTCTTGCATAATCAATGCTTTGTGGGTTTTTGATTGTCCACCCGCCTCTTGAGGATTGACCACAAGTTCTCAATGGGATTAAGATCTGGGGAGTTTCCTGGCCAAGGGCCCAAAATCTTAATGTTTTGTTCCCCGAGCCATTTTGTTCTGGCTTTTGCTTTATGGCAAGGTGCTCCATCATGCTGGAAAAGGCATTCTTCATCACCAAACTGCCCTTGGATGGTTGGGAGAAGTTGCTCTCGGAGGACGTTCTGGTACCATTCTTTATTCATGGCTGTGTTTTTAGGCAAGATTGTGAGAGAGCCCACTCCCTTGACCGAAAAGCAACCCCACACATGAATGGTCTCAGGATGCTTCACTGTTGGCAAGAGACAGGACCGATGGTAGCGCTCACCTCGTCTTCTCCGAACAAGCCTTCCTCCAGATGCCCCAAACAATCGGAAAGGGGATTCATCAGAGAAAATGACTTTACCCCAGTCCTCAGCAGTCCAGTCCCTGTACCTTCTGCAGAATATCAGTCTGTCCCTGATGTTTTTACTGGAGAGAAGTGGCTTCTTTGCTGCCCTCCTTGACACCAGGCCTTCCTCCAAAAGTCTTCGCCTCACTGTGCGTGCAGATGCACTCACACCTGCCTGCTGCCATTCCTGAGCAAGCTCTGCACTGGTGGTGGCCCGATCCCGCAGCTGTAACACCTTCAGGAGATGGTCCTGGCGCTTGCTGGACTTTCTTGGGCGCCCTGGAGCCTGTTTGGCAACAATTGAACCTCTCTCCTTGAAGTTCTTGATAATTGGATAGACGGTTGACTGAGGTGCAATCTTACTCGCTGCTATAAACTTCCCTGTTAGGCCCTTTTTGTGCAATGCAATGATGGCTGCACGTGTTTCCTTGCAGGTAACCATGGCTAACAGATGAGGAACAATGGTGTCATGCACCATCTTCCTTTTAAAGTGTCCAGTCACTCAATCATGACAGATTGATCGCCAGCCTTGTCCTCATCAACACCCACACCTGTGTTAATGTGTGTGACACCTGTGTGTCATTGAAATGATGTTAGCTGGTCCTTTTGTGGCAGGGCTGAAATGCAGTGGAAATGTGTTTTTGGTGATAAAGTTCATTTTCAAGGCAAAGAGGGACTTTGCAATTAATTGCAGTTGAGCTGATCACTCCTCATAACATTCTGGAGTATATGCAAATTGCCATTAAAAAAACTGAAACAGCAGACTTTGTGAAAATTAATAGTTGTGTCATTCTCAAAACTTTTGGCCATGACTGTATATAGGCTTAAATAGTTACCTGATCTCCTGTTGGGGACGTTGCATCACCCTCTCTTTACCTCAGCTTGTATCAGTGAGGAGAGTGATGGTTAAACTTGTTTAAGCGGATTCATTTAATGGCGATCAACAGCTGAGGTCACCGCCACAAAAGAAAGGTGAATCACCTTTTTTTAATCACTGAAACATGACGAGAAGGAACATTTTATCCCCCCCCGGTCTCCTCGTCTTTTCTCTTTACACTCTCAGCCGGCCGTGAAGCTATTGAAGCATTAGAGATATTCATTCTGAAACACTCTCAGCTATTACATCTTCTTTATGTGGAAGTGTTTATCTCTATCTCCGTCTCGCTCCCTCTGGCGCTCCTGGCGTGAGTTTCTCTTTGAAAAAGCTTTCTAATTAGCACGTACAACACACAGCCGGGGTTAAATTAAATTGCTGAGATACGAGGAGGTTGAGGTCAACAGCTCGGCAAAGACCGTCAGTGAAGATAATTGGAAGATATCATTTTTTTTTTCTCCCCCTCTCTCTCCCGTTCCTCTCGCTAAATATCTATGATCAAAATGACACCGGGTGGCACGCAGACAGTTTGGCAGGGCGGCGGTGTGTTGAGGAAAAAGATGCCTTATGAAATATGAATTTATTTTTGGAGATAGAGAAAGACAAGTAATTAGAAGTGCGGAGAGAAAATCACTTTAATGTCTCTTCTCAGTGTGTCTTTAACCAAACGCTCCAGCACTCGGGGGGGGGGGAAGAAACTTGTGTAAAAACTGATATATTAGGAGCAGGATTGGCTAAATGACACATAATATGATCGAGTTATTTTACTGCCGAGGTACTAACGGCTGGAAGTGATGAGGAGTGAACCGGCTGAGAGGAGGAGGGCCTTCAGAGAGCACGGGAACATGTTTCTGTAATTCCATTTGTTTCATTACGAGTGTGTCCTTACATGTCGCCTCCAGCCGGTCTCTCATAACTCCAACCAAAGACTGCAGGGGAAGTAGAAAGGATGGAGGGATAGCAAACAGAAATGGAAAGAAGATACAGAGTGATGACGAATCAGTTCACAGCTGAACTGAAGCCTGGTTCTTGTTCCAAATGTTCCTGTTTCACTACCTTACTCTTACTGGAACAAGAGAAGTGATGAGTTTGTTACATGTCACAAAAAGGGAAATGAAAGTATTCCATTATGCATGAAAGATTCTGCACAAACTTAAAAGTGCATGCTAAAGTAGGACTGGTAAACATCTCAGCTCTTGAATTGAATCTTATGTCACCCTGTTTTTCTCCAGGTTAGATGTGTTTCCATGGTAGGGGTGTAAAGATTCATCTACAACATCCATGTATTGATTTATATTCCTATGATCCGACTACATCGATCTGTGCTCGGCTAGTTGGCCTTCCAGACGACATATATGGATCTAACATCATTTTAAAGGTAATACATTGATTGTATGGATACTAGGAAATAACACATTGGATTTAAGCACGGCAGACTTTCTTTGGATGTGTTTTTTAAGACATTAAACGTTACTCAAGAGGGAGCACATTTCTCCAGTGTTAGCTTCTCTACACTGGCTCCCAATAAAATGTAGAATAGAATTTAAAATCCTTCTTTTAACCTACAAAGCTCTTAAAAATCAGGCACCCTCGTATCTTAAAGAGCTCATAGTGCCCTGTTACCCCTCTAGAACTCTACGCTCCCAACATGCAGGCTTGCTAGTTGTACCTAAAATCTCTAAAAGTAGTATGGGAGGTAGAACCTTCAGTTATCAGGCCCCTCTCCTTTGGAATCATCTACCAGTCAGGGTCCGGGAGGCAGACACCCTCTCCACTTTTAAGAGTAGACTTAAAACTTTCCTTTTTGATAAAGCTTATAGTTAGAGCTGGATCAGGCTTGGACCAGCTTTTGTCATGCTGCTATAGGCTTAGACTGCCGGGGGAACTGGCACACTGACACACTGGGATCCTAGCTCACCTTCTTCCCCCCAACCCCCTCATCACTTACTTTAACTCTCCCTGTCCCATTAAAGTTACTAACCATAGACCTTTCTGGAGTCCCTGAGCTCCCTTGTCTCGTAGGTTCCTCTGAGCTGCCGTAGACGTCCTCCTGCTGTGGACGATCTGGACTCCAGCTGATACGGACGTGCTGGACTCCAGCGGCAACAGCTTCTACGACTCGTCTCATCACTATCACTTCTCTCTCTCTTTTACTCCCCTCTATCTGTCTTTCCAGACCCAACTCGGTCAAGGCATGATGGCTGTCTAACATGAGTCTGGTCCTGCTGGAGGTTTCTGCCTGTTAAAAGGAAGTTTTTCCTCACCACTGTAACTAGCTAAATACTGCGATGTGTAATGCTCATGATGGATTAAGGTGGGGTCAGACTGAGTCTTACCCTGTCTTGGTGTTGGGTCTCTGTTCATAATTTGACATAGAGTGGTCTAGACCTCCTATGTTTGTAAAAGCGTCTTGAGATAACGTTTGTTGTGATTTGGCGCTATACAAATAAAGATTGATTGATTGATTGACTCAATTCTGTCTGCCTGTCTCTGATGTCGTCGCCACACGCCAGCAGACAACAACACATAGCATGGCGAACGGCAGAGGAGAAGCCGGCGAGCCAGAAATGATCAAGCCGGGGCGCTTGTGGCCTAGCGGTCTAAGCGCCCCCACATACAGAGGCTACAGTCCTCGTCGCAGGGGTTGCCTGCATGTCCTCCCCCCACTCTCTGCTCTCCACACTTCCTGTCTCTCTTCAGCTGTCCTGTGGAATAAAGGCAAAAAGCCCCAAAAAATATAACTTAAAAAAAAAGAAAAGATCAAACCACCATCGCAGTCCAGCGTGTGGAAACACTTTGGCTTTAGCAAAGATGTAGGATATGTAAAGGTCAAGTTACCACAGCAACATGACAAATCTATCCAACCACCTACTGAGGCGCCATGGGATTTCACTCAACGCCGACCGTCCAGGCGCCTCTTGCAGCGTTCATCAAGGTAACACCAGCTCTGCAGAAGCCTCAGGCCTTGCAACAATTGGCTAGTTTATCTGCAAAGACATGCAACCCTACAGTGTGGTTATAAATTTGGGGTTCTGTGAAATGGTTTGAACATTGTTGGTTGCACTTTATTCAAATAGAATGTGAATGCATTTGCCATTAATTGTTGTTTACTTTGTACCTGATTCCCTTACAAGAAGGAACAGGAGTCTAGGACTGTCCAGTATCAAGGGATTTATTTCACAGTCACACTGGATGAATTTTTGGCTAAAAAGTCACTGATTCGTTTTGGATCGGATTGTTCTAAATGAACCAATATCGTCCTTTAATCGTATCGGCAACCATGAATCATGATATGAATGGAATCATTGTTAAAAAGAATCGTTACACCTCTAAAAGTTTTCCATTATGCATGAAAGATTCTGCAGAATTAAAAGTGCATGCTAAAGTAGGACTGGCAACATCTCAGCTCTTGAATTGAATCTCCCATCACCATGCTTTTCTCCAGGTTAGATGTGTTTCCATTGTCAGGGTTGCATTTTGTGCACCAAATGTTGCACTAAGCCTGGTCTAAGTCAGTGATTCCCAAACTTGGGGTTGCTACAAAAAGAGGGGTCCAGAGTTGAGACCAAGCTGCAACCTTCGCCTGCAAGAATTGAAGCCAAAGGGTTCTTTGAATTGGTGTGTATGTGGTTTCCTGTACTTCCAGAGCCAGCCTCAAGCGGACACTGGAACTGCAGCTTTCAACACTTCTGCATTGGAAGTCAATATATCCTCCACGATTGGTGGGCTGCTCCAGAGTTTAGAAGTCTCATGTTGTGGAGTAACTTTAAAAAATAATTATAAAAGAGAGAGGGATTTGATTGCAAAGGACGGGTCTGACATCCTGAGTCTTCAGGGTGGGCTTGGACTTTCTACCACCATAGCGGGCGCTGCAGAAAAAGTATGGGAACCTGTGATGTCAGTAAACGTTGGAACACTTGCAGCTTTTGTCTCATCATTCCCCTGACTGACTGTGTGGTGAACAAGCTGCAGGAGAGATGAAAACGCTGGAGTCAAATGTTGTTATCTATTTCACATTGGGTGTGGATGCACGTTCTGTTTTGCAGCTCATTGCTGACCGGTTAAGGATGCATGTCACTAATCTGTGGATGCAGCTGCAGAGATGTAGAGGAGTAAATATGTCCTCTTGAAGGCGTGTGTACAGATTGAAGCACTTTAATTATCAATCTGAACGACGTCAGGAGAGATGTGTTGAGAAATGGAGGAAACTCCACACTTCAGTTAATCTGTCAGCATCAAAAAGACTAAATGTAGTTTTTACTCCAAAAGCGACTCCTGAACATTTTAATTAAAGTGTACCGGTGTAAAACAATCCCAGCGAGGCTTTAACTCTCCCCCAAATCTGCTTTGTTAGTATTAATGAACACAAACAGCAGCAGAACGCAGCGGCACGTTAAAAAACACTGCTTTGAAAAACGCACATATAGACGCCGGAGCGGAGTCTGCAGAGGAGTAAACAACACAGACAACAAAAGATGTATGCAACATGGGGAGGCGAGTGGGAAGGGAGGGGAGGGGAGAGAGCGGGGGGGGGGGGGGCACTCTGGGAAAATGAGAGAGCAATATGTCAGCATGGTAACACCTCTAAAAGTCACCGAAATGCCAGGTCACCCAACTCGACGGGGAGAATCAAACCACATGGCGAGTGTGTGAGAGCAACGCCAAGCTTACAGCGTCACACAAACACACACACACACACATGCTGGAGGAATGGAGCTCCAGCTGACCGCCGCTCCTGCAGCTGTCAACAACTCTGTCATCCACCGCTGGAGATTTCTGTTTCTAAGCAGGCATACTTTTCTCTTCTGCTCTTTGATGATTATTCCTTTAATAAAGCGTCTGAAGGTGGAAGATGAAGTGTTTGCAGGAGCTTGTGTGTGGGCCTCACCGAGTGTGTGTGTGTGTGTGTGTGTTGTATATGTCCCTGGCACATTGTCTCACACAGAGGTAGGTGGGAGGATGATGAAGAGAACGTGCGTTAAAAATTTATTTCGGCTGTATTAATATTGCAGGCGCACGGGTGTGATGTACAAACCGATGACGACACCTCGCTCTGGAAAAAGCCTCCCACATCGCCGGCTTGGCACGACCCGCCAGAGCAGAATAAACAACCTCCAAACCTCAAAATGTAACCCAAGTGTTTGACTTTGGCTCTGACACAAACTTGAACTGCTGCGAATCCCCCAATATTCCTTCCCCCACACCTCTCCTCCTCTCCCTCCTCTCCCTCCTCTCCCAATCTCTCATCATATCTTAGCGATCAGCGAACCCTGAAACATCTCCAAAGTAGAAAATTCTGGGTAACCGAAAACACGAGACGTCTGCTGGGATGTCATCTCAGAGCTCGCTCGCCCGCCGACTATACTGTTTCAGCTGAACGTGCTGCTTCTTCAATAGAAGTAATTCACAAGGAGCCTTAAAGAAAAGAAAAAAAGAAGAAGAAATAAAAATAGAAATGTGAGATTCAGAGAACAATCCCTCTTTTCAAATGAGCTCCTGGAGCACAGAGAGGCTGCAGCACCGTGGCACTTTTAAGGGTTTGCACCGAGGCGGGGCTGGAAGGCTTTGTTGGGAGTAATCTCTCTGGAAGGAATAATCCGTGCAATTGAATAAATTGGATATTGATTATACACATGTATGTCCTCGTCCGCTGTAATGACAAACACAAACATGGAGTATTGGCATCCACTGCAGGAGCCGACAACACAGCAGCAACTTGGAGGCTCCATCCACGCACATCAACAACACGTACAGTTTACATTCATTTATTCTGCTGCTGTGCACGAGATACTCTGATTTCATACACACACACACACTTAAACCTGCATATATCACGATGGTTTCAGTGTAAATTGGGGCGGATGCAGGTACAGATAATAAAAACAGCAGCTAAGCCAATAACTGATTCTAACACAGGTGTTTTTTGCATGTCTTGTCTGTAATTCTTTGAGTCTGTTTTTCCAATAAGCTTTGAGATTTGATGTATTTAAGCCTCTGTCAGTCGCCCCTCCTCTTTAAACGTCCCTGGAACATGTCCTGTTCTTTGCAAGTGACGATTTCTTCATCATCTGACCATGAAAAGGAGTCAGTCACGTGACCAGCATGGAAGAAAAGAGCATCGTTAACTGACGACTTCCAATCATGCAGGCGTGTAAAACCTTCTCTCTCTCCCTTAAGGTCACAGTCAAGCCTCCACACCAAATATGAACCTTCTCCTCACCTCACCTCAGACCACTTTCTCTCCAGACTGTCAGGATAAAAGAGGCAGGTTGTGAAAACAGAGACATTATTACTAAGCTAGCGTTAGCTGGTTTGCTAGCGGTACATCTATGACTAAAAATTGTCTGTGTTTACTTCATTAATGAAATGTTCACTCAAAGATGTGTGGACTTTAATCCTTGTGGTTGTTTTGTTCCCCCAGCAGGGACAGCAGAGCATCTAATAGAATGAATCCACATCTCCTCCTCTAAGGGTTTTCTCTCTCAGATGGGATTCTTAAGAAGCAGAACCCGGGCTTGTCTCCTCGTCAATCAATCAATCAATCATCTATCTTAAGACGCTTTTACAAACAGAGCAGGTCTAGACCACTCTATGTCAAATTATGAACAGAGACCCAACACCAAGACAGGGTAAGACTCAGTCTGACCCCACCTTAATCCACCATGAGCATTGCACCTCACAGTATTTAGCTAGTTACAGCGGAGAGGACAAGCTTCCTTTAACAGGCAGAAACCTCCAGCAGGACCAGACTCATGTTAGACACACAGACCGAAATCGTCAGCTTTGCTACACCTTCCTGTTTTGCCCTGCAGGGGGGCGGGTCCATAAGCCTGTGATGTCACGTGAAAATTACAAATAGAGACTGTCAACTCTGAATCAGGAGGTTATATAGCTTGCTAGCATTAAAAGGAACAGATCAACATCCATTAGTGACATCGTGCATGACACAGACGGGCCTATGTGTGCCAACACAGATGTTAAGCTGATGCATCGGTATCAATCACTCCTCAGAGAGTTTGATTGCTACATGCACACATTGAGGAGTGAAGATGTAATGTATAAACCTCCTTTTAGAGCCTGCAGGTGGATGCTGGGGCGGTGTCAGGGTTGCACCAGAGATTGGAAATCTTGCAGCTTAAATGGAGCGCCAGGTTTGTCAGGTGATCGTGAGAATGATGCACGATGAGCTAACCTGCAGGCGTCGCTTGATTTGATTATTAAGCTAAAAGGTGTTTACATCTAGAGATGACATCATGTTGAATGTAAGGATGTGTTCCTCTGTTTGCATCATTTCATCATAGATTGTGTTGTTCGTGTTGATGTTGATGAACAATGACAGCAATCATTTCTTCAGATTAGACTCTCATGTTCGACTAATTCACAAACACAAAATGCATATTGTTTTTGTTTACAGTCTGCAAATGAACAACTCTTGTTAATGTCTCTCTCAGTTCACAAACACACACACACGCATGCATGCATTCACACATTAAGCAACAAAAGCCCCCCAAGACACGAAACCTCAAAGCTTATTTACTCTGCGTGCGTCTCTGAAGTGTTGGGCGGAGTGGGAGAGAGTGCAGCGTCGACAGCGGCGGCGGCGGCGGAGGAGTCACCGGGAGGAGAAGAAGAAGAAGAAGCGCAGCTCTCAGCGGATTCAGCCCGGGCTCATTACGGCGGCTTTGAACAACACGCCATGTTTGGAAGCAGGAAGCACAATGCTGGGGAAAGCGGCGTAATTAAACAGCATCAGTGACACTGGAGAGGAGGATGTGGAGAGTGAGGAGCGCGGGGAGGATGGAGAGCAGGGCTTCAGAACACCTGTAGGTTTTAAAGTCACGTTTAAATCCTTCATTTTCATAATTAATGTTTCTGCAATAATATCCTTTATTTCCTTTTAATATCACACATATTCTGTGAGCTTACTGGGTCACTAATTAGCCATACTGCCAGTGAGGGAAGTGGTTGCACCCAGGAAACTTTCCTAAAGTGCTCAGCTAATAATCTAAACACTCTGTTATTAAAGTGATCACACTACAGGGGCTGTTAATGGACAGTTTCTGACATCCAGAATACAGAAAACTCACAAATCTACGTGGCAGATAACGAACAAACCCTGAAATGCAGCGTTAACAGCTCATTATTGGTTCACCCTGAAGCACAACCGCTCCCAAACTACAACAAACAAAGATAGCATCTTCAATATACTTTCTTGAAAGCTGTATTATTCACAGAGCCCGCTCTGTTTCCTCCTGCTCGCAGTCTTTATTGTGCTAAAAAGGATCCAAATCAAACTAATGCCAATTAGGATGGCAAACAAGCACAAGAACCAACACGCTGAACTGTTTGTTCCCGCCAAATTGATTCTAATAAGACATTTTGATGTATGAAGATGCTGGTTGGCTTCAACGGGGAGTTTTAATGAGACATGAAGTTGCAAAATAGAACTATTTAAGCTTCCCGTACCTGAGAGGAGACACACAGAGAGAGGCTTAATTGGAACTTTTGGGGGGAAATTTCATCCCCATCAAGAGTTCAGATATAGGTTGACTGTGCAGGAGCTTGTTTATCCCTAAATGTATGCTTAGTTTAAAAATCATGAAGAATGGAAAGCAGGAAGTCAGGTGACACAAAGTGAGACGTGGTAGTTTGAGGGGATGAATGGGTTTAAGATAACCGGCCGGGCCCAGACGTCAACATCACTGTAGTTGCATCAGCACCATGGACAGCTCCACACATCCAATAACCTGACAGCAGCTCAGAGGACATTATTCTACTCTCTACAGTTACTCCACATTCACTGCATTACAACAAATATTACAACAAGCAATGGACTCAATGTTTTCATGGAACCAAGACAGGAATAAACAAACTCCACTCAGAGTGGGATTAAAGCTGCAGACGTCATCTTACCGATGATGCACCACCAGAATAATTAAAGATTTATGTCAACCAAATTAATTAATAAAACAAAACAAGACACAACAAACAAAATAAAAAAAATGTAATAAAATAAAATAAACAGAATCAAATAAAACAAAATAAAATAAACAGAATAAATTAAATAAATAAATAAAACAAAATAAAATAAACTAAACAAAATAAATAAATAGATAAAACAAAATAAAATAAATAAATAAATAAATAAAACAAAATAAAATAAAACAAAATAAAACAAAATAAATAAATAAAACAAAATAAAATAAATAAATAAATAAATAAAACAAAATAAATAAATAAAATAAAATAAACAAAATAAATAAATAGATAAAACAAAATAAAATAAATAAATAAATAAAACAAAATAAATAAATAAATAAAATAAAATAAACAAAATAAATAAATAGATAAAACAAAATAAAATAAATAAATAGATAAAATAAATAAATAAATAAAACAAAATAAAATAAATAAAATAAAATAAACAAAATAAATAAATAGATAAAACAAAATAAAATAAATAAATAAATAAAACAAAATAAAATAAAACAAAATAAAATAAACTGAATAAAACAAAATAAATAAATAAAATAAAATAAAATAAAACAAAATAAAATAAACTGAATAAAACAAAATAAATTAAAACAAAATGAAATAAAAGAAACTGAATCAAATAAAATGAAATGAAATAAAATCAAAAATATGCAGATGTATCCTGGTAGTAGTTGTTTTGATTACTGCAGTGTAAATGATTATCATAGGGGAAGTTTTGCACCTAAGTCATACATGTCATTTTGTTATTGTTTCTATTTTTTTTCTTACCCCTTGTTAGTTTATATTGTTTTCATTTTTGACTCTGATTTTGTTTCCTTTAATGTGAATTCGTGTATGTATATATTTATATCTGTGCGGTGTCCTTGAGTGCCGAGAAAGGCGCCTTTAAATAAAATGTATTATTATTATGTGATGGCTGAAAGAATGACTGCATGTAATTCAACAAAAATAACTAATTTAGACATTCTTATTTTAAACATTATTCAATATCCTTCATGTTAATAAAGTCATATGCCATGGGCTGAAGCAATATACTGGCATGTGTAACTAATTGGTTCATAGTAGAAGGTGGTAGTAGTTCTAGTTGCCAGTGCCATGAAACAGCAGCAGAAGAAGACTCGGTAACCAGCTAGCCAGCCGTAACTGCATAGTGTTGCTTCAACTGGAGTGAAAGTCATTTTAAAGAGATGACAGATGAAAGTGAGGGATTCTATTCACACCCTAAAAATATGTTTCCTTGACAATTTGGGAGTTTTTTGGGATATTGTAAAAAAAAAAGAAGATA
The DNA here is from genome assembly GCF_009762535.1 of Notolabrus celidotus. Classification (NCBI taxonomy): domain Eukaryota; kingdom Metazoa; phylum Chordata; class Actinopteri; order Labriformes; family Labridae; genus Notolabrus; species Notolabrus celidotus. Next base: position 1,446,292 of record NC_048292.1, read on the forward strand.
GGGTGTTTGTTGACGATGTGCAGATTCACACGCAGAACACAACGACGTGAAGTTTCCATTCAGTTAGAAATGACAGGTAAAGAGCAGTTGATGCTGATAACTCATGATTAGTAATAGATGACGACATGTAGGTTATTTATCTGATAAATATTGAGATAATATCGTTATTGTGAATTCTTTTGACCACGATAATCATGCAGTGGAAATCAGATATCATGAAAGCACTATATGGAATGTATCCCAATTATATTATCAAATAAAGCTAACTCACAAAATGAGAAAAAAATGTCACAAGTGCATCTATCTGAACCCAAACCACAGGTTGAAACTCCCACTTTAAAAACCCTCACCAGTAAACCTTACCTAACTGTGAGTATTTCATAACACTGACACCTCGTTCCATCATGTGTTCGGTCCAAGCGCTTCAACATAAGAAGGTGTTGCCTGCGATTGGTAGGGGCGCTATTTTGGGAGACGCTCCTGTGAGTCATAGTGGAGGGTAGAACAAACCATCCACGAGGCTGTACTGGTTAAGAGGACTTTCAGTTGAGCTTCATGGAAACTACATTGAAAAAAAAACAAACCGCATGCCCCCCCTCCTCGTTTGCTACACCTCCCTTTTAAATATGGATTTATGAATGTGACTGCTTCCCATCTCTGAAGGCTTTAACAGGCTGCCTGGCCACAGCTCCATTCTCCTCACCAACTTGGCCTTTGAGAATGGGAGTATTCTAATGAGCTTCTCCCCTCTCTCGCTTGCAGTTTGTTCACACACACACACACACATTCGCACCCACACACGGTTTAATGAGTGTGCCTTGCGCTTTCCTCATTAGCCATTCAGAGTCTTATCGCCGGCATCAAATGCAATGCACCGCCACCTCTGACAGGAAGAGAGAAAGAAGGAGAAAAAAGGAGGAGAAAGATCTTCCCCCTGCTCCCTGCTTTCCCTCTTCCCCTCCTTCTGAGAGGTTAAAACATTTCATTACATCGCCACATCCATTCTGAAACTGACGGCAAGGGGAGAAAAAAAAACGACTCCTAAATACACCTCTACATCTCTCTCTCTCTCTAAGATGTTGACTAACTTAGATCGCAGCCAAGATCTTCCCTTCTCTTCTCCTCTTCCCGTGGGCTGAGGGAGGCTATTGTTGCCATGGCAGTGATGCATATCTCGCCGTGTAGAAACGGAGAGGTGGTAGGAGTGAGTTGACAGAGAATGAGAGTGTTTGGCCACCTGCTCAACCCCTCAGTCAAGACTAAACTCAATATAGCCTCCTGCAGCAGAAGAAGAAGGAACACCTTTAAAATAAAATAAAAAGGACGACTTGAGACGGAGGAGCTTTTCAAAGAGTTTCAAGTGTCAGACATGAATGTCACAATAGCTTGAGTAGCGTGCTTGTTTCATGACAGAAACATCAACGTGACAGCAGCCTGTGATGCACAAAGTCTGTCATTGTAGTCAGGGCGGCGGTGGCGGCGGCGGCGGTGGCGGTGGTGGTGGTGGCGGCGAAGAAGGGAGGTGCTGGTTGGGAGGAGAATGAATGAGAGCAAAGCAATCTTTTCATTTTGTTTTTCACAGGATGAGTTTGTCAAAAAATTTCAGATCGACTTGAAAAGACGAAAAGAGAGGGCGGAATAATGTGCAGGAGTGACTGAAGGGTCTGAAGAAAAGGGGGTTCGGTTTTTGGGTTTTTCTTCAGCTGTGCGCGACGCCTCGAGCCCCGGCAGAGTCATTAGAGGAGATTTGTCACATTAACAAAGGAGGAGGAATCGGCCCTTTTTTTTTAAAACAAATAAGGGGGGAAGATAAAGAAAGATGTGGAAATACAAAGAGGAAGGAAGGGGGAGGAGAAGTGGAGGCAGTGAGGGAGAGTGATGGAAGGGGGGGAAATCTGAAAGCATGTTTGGATGGAGGGGAGGATGTTTTCTCCAGGAAAATCTGTCTGAGACTGAATTCAAAAGAAGAATGACACAAGATCTTCATACAGCTGAGTGTTAACCATGTTTGCCTGACAGTGCTTTACATGTAGTTTGCAATTGAATGTGTTGGATTAACCTGTTAGAGTTAACTCCTCCCATCGTATCTTTTCAAGGCCTAGACTGCTCCTTTGGAATACTAACAACAGAGAACCAAAGACTCTTTCATTTCCCAACAGTGACGAAGAACATCTTTGAATCAAGAGGCAGAAACTTCAGGCAGAACTGCATAATGCATGCGATACTGGGGCCTGAGATTTAAGAGTGTAAGTCCTTTGGTGGTGGTCTAAGCTTGTAGCAGTATAACTAGGAGCAAATCCAAATCAAGCCTGAGTCAGCTTCTAACCATTGACGTATCAAAAAGGAGCGTTTAAGGCCTGCTCTCAGAAGAAGAGAGGTTGAACTGCATATTGTTTCATAGGAAAGGAGCATGATAAATTCCACGCTCTGCCTCCCATACTACTTTTGGAAACTGATGGACACCACAATGAGATTCCCACTTGATGAGGAAAATCTTTCAATCAAGAGGCAGAAACTTCAGGCAGAGATATATTATTGTATGCGATGCTAGGGCATGAGAGCTTAAGAGTGTAAGTCATTTGGTGGTCTAAGCTTCTGGCAGCATAACTAGGGGCAAGTCCAGAACAAGCCTGAGTCAGCCTCTAACTATTGACATATCAAAAAGGAGCATTTTAGACCTGCTCTTAGAAGAGGAGAGGCTTTCCTACACAAGTCTGGACTGCATATGATTTCATAAGAGATAGAGGTATGACAAAATACAAATCTGCCTCCCATACTACTTTATGGAGGCTCTGATGAAACCCACAATGAGATTCCCAATTATGCCGACAATGTAGGGGCAGTTTGTGGTGCATTATTGAGAGATTTTGATATCATTCAACTCCCTTATCACCATTGTTAATGCAAACAACTGCCCACACAAGAACAGCAGCTGGTATAAGATCATTTTATTTCTGCACTCCTGTTTTTGTTTTTATAAATTTCACCCAGAAACAAGACGGAAAATAATCCCAACAGGAATCTAGTTGTGTCTTTTAAAAACAGGATTTTAGAGGACAAGATATCCAGTCTTTAAAATGTTATAAATCATGACTCATACATAAATTATTGCACGTTATGCTGGGACATGAGAAGAACTTGGAGTCCTTTGGTGGTCTAAGCCAATAGCAGTATAACTAGGGGCAAGCCCAAGTCAAGCTTGAGTCAGACCCTTAACTATAGACGGATCAAAAAAGGAGCATTTTAGACCTGTTCTTAGAAGAAGAGAGGTTGAAGTGCATATGGTTTCAAAAGGAAAGGAGCGTGATAAATAAGGAATCTACCTCCCATACTACTTTTGGAGACTCTGACGGACATCACAATGAGATGCCTACTTGCTTCTGAGACATTGTGTTTATTTTGGGGAAGTTTTTGGTGGATTACTGAGAGCTTTTGGTCGAGAGGAAGGAAATACTTCACTCATATCTTGAGTTTTAATATTATTACATCCCTAATCATTACAGACAATGCAAACAACAGCCCACGCAGTAACAGCAGCTGGTATAAGCTACTTCTGTTTTTGTTTTTGTAAATTTCACCCAGAAACAAGACGGAGTAATCCCAAAAGGAATCTAATTGTGTCTTTTAAAACATGATTTTAGAGACAAGATACCCAGTGTCTAAAAAGTTATAAATCATGACTTATTGCATGCATTGCTGGGACATAAGAAGAGCTCGGAGGATCAGTCATTTGGTGGTCTAAGCCTATAGCAGCATAAATAGGGGCAAGCCCAAGTCAAGCTTGAATCAGACCCTTAATTATAGACGTATCAAAAAGGAGCATTTTATGCCTGCTCTCAGAAGAAGTGGGGTTGAAGTGCATATAGTTTCATAGGAGAGGAGCGTGATAAATGAGGAATCCACCTCCCATAATACTTTTGGAGACTCTGTCGGACATCACAATGAGATGCCCACTTGCTTGAGAGATATTGTGTTGATGTAGGGGCAGTTTTCGGTGGATATTTTGAATTGACATGATACTGGGACATGGTAAGAGCTTGGAGTCCTTTGGTGGTCTAAACCTATAGCAGCATAACTAGGAGCAAGCCCAAGTCAAGCCTGAGTCAGACCCTTAACTATTGACATATAAACAAAGGAGCATTTTAGACCTGTTCTTAGAAGAAGAGAGGTTGAAGTGCATATGGTTTCAAAAGGAAAGGAGCGTGATAAATAAGGAATCTACCTCCCATACTACTTTTGGAGACTTTGACAGACACCACAATGAGATTCTCACTTGCTTCTGAGACATTGTGTTAATGCAGATGCAGTTTTTGGTGCATTACTGAGAGTTTTTGGTCGAGAGGAAGGAAATACTTCACTCATATCTTGAGTTTTAATATTATTACATCCCTAATCACTACAGACAATGCAAACAACAGCCCACGCAGTAACAGCAGCTGGTATAAGCTACTTCTGTTTTTGTTTTTGGAAATTTCACCCAGAAACAAGACGGAGAATAATCCCAACAGGACTCTAGTTGTGTCAGGATTTTAGAGACAAGATACCCAGTGTCTAAAAAGTTATAAATCATGACTTATTGCATGCATTACTGGGACATAAGAAGAGCTCAGAGGATCAGTCATTTGGTGGTCTAAGCCTATAGCAGCATAAATAGGGGCAAGTCCAAGTCAAGCCTGAGTCAGACCCTTAATTATAGACATATCAAAAAGGAGCATTTTAGGCCTGTTCTTAGAAGAAGTGGGGTTGAAGTGCATATGGTTTCATAGGAGAGGAGCATGATAAATGAGGAATCTACCTCCCATAATACTTTTGGAGACTCTGTCGGACATCACAATGAGATGCCCACTTGCTTGAGAGATATTGTGTTGATGTAGGGGCAGTTTTCGGTGAATATTTTGAATTGACATGATACTGGGACATGGTAAGAGCTTGGAGTCCTTTGGTGGTCTAAACCTATAGCAGCATAACTACGGGCAAGCCCAAGTCAAGCCTGAGTCAGACCCTTAACTATTGACATATAAAAAAAGGAGCATTTTAGACCTGTTCTTAGAAGAAGAGAGGTTGAAGTGCATAAGGTTTCAAAAGGAAAGGAGCGTGATAAATAAGGAATCTACCTCCCATACTACTTTTGGAGACTCTGGTGGACATCACAATGAGATGCCTACTTGCTTCTGAGACATTGTGTTTATTTTGAGGCAGTTTTTGGTGCATTACTGAGAGCTTTTGGTCGTGAGGAAGGAAATGCTTCACTCATATCTTGAGTTTTAATATTATTACATCCCTAATCACTACAGACAATGCAAACAACAGCCCACACAAGCACAGCAGCTGGTATAAGCTACTTCTGTTTTTGTTTTTGTAAATTTCACCCAGAAACAAGATGGAGTAATCCCAACAGGACTCTAGTTGTGTCAGGATTTTAGAGACAAGATACCCAGCGTCTAAAAAAGTTAGAAATCATGACTCATATTTTGGTAGATCCAGGGTTTCATACTTCAGTCTTTTAAAAGTCTCCTCGTTTAAATAAAGAATTAGTAGACACTTTTTTTTAATTTTCCCACCCCGCTGCAGCGACGGCAGAAATGTGTCGACATCATAACTTGTCATCTCGATCCTAAAATAGTCCCAGGAATCCGAGCTGCACCTCGCTGCGGCTAAGCACTCCTCGAGACTCTAACAGAAGGGTTTCTTTGCACAAATTCTCTTTGACTCCTGAAGAAACGTTCGTGCTTCTGCAACAGACTGCTGACAAAGGTGTTAGAGTGTGAGCAGCGTTTTTCACATTCCCCCTCGCATCACACGATCACATGCTGCTGCAACTGCGATGATTCTGCAGCTCTCCTCCGCTCTTCATCTCGGAGGTTACGAGAGAAATGACAGGTGAAAACTTATTTCTGTGTGTGCCTGCGTGTCTCCAACAAGATTATCCAACACAAAGGAGGCTGTGAGAGTCTGCCAGCTTTCTTAACAATGCTCCCTTTTTGGATAATTATGCAATGATGCTAAAAATGCACTGATATAGCAGTACTCTGTGGAGCACCTGTACAACCTCCAGACATCACCGCCTCTCTTCTCTCCCCCCCGTCACACCACCCTTCCTATTCTACGCCGGGCTGGATCTCCTTTTCTCTACCTGTTAAGATGTTAAATAGCTCCCTGGTTTGCTGCTCCGCCGGCGCTTTGATCCTTTGACGGCCTGGTCATGCTAAAAAAGATGCAGAGAGGGCGCACTTGAAAAGAGAGGATAAGGAGAACGTCTCAAATAATACACCCCGGCAGATGGATTTGATAGAGCCTGAGAGTGATGGGTGCGTTTTTCTCTCCTCCTCCTCCTCCTGCAGCACCTTTTTGCTCTCTTTAAGAGTTGCATTTGTTGAAATGAATCTTGTGGGTAGAGGAGGAAAACGCAATTCAGATTCTGGAGGGGCTTATCGTGCCGGCACCTGATTACGGCGCAGGCTGTTGTTTCCCCTGGCTATATTAGGATTGCAGGGTTTGACTTAGAGAGTATTTTTTTATGCCCTTCAGGCAGATTTAGAAGTAAACCTAAAGCTAACACCTTATATCACACAGCCCGTTTTTACACTCTCTATACCTGCTGCTGTGTCTCAGGCGAGGATTTGTGAAGGAAAATACCTTGAGCCCACCGAGTTTCCACCGCTGCACAGAAACAGGCTGATAATGATGACATAGCTTGTCAAAATCTGGCACCTTTAACCTTGGATATCAGCGTTATTGCTTCCCAGTGCTACCTCCGCTGCAGATACAGTGGGTGGTTAAGTTGCCATGATGGGTTGGAGAAGCGGGGATAAGGCAAGGCAAGGCAAGGCAAGGCAAGCGAAGGCAAGGCAAGGCAAGGCAAGGCAAGGCAAGGCAAGGCAAGGCATGTGGAGCATAATGACTAAACGCTGCTTCACCATGTTTCCTTCTGACTCTAGGGACTGAAAGCAGACCAGTACCTGATGAGGACCTCAGAGGTCTATATTAGGATTGCAGGGTTTGACTTAGAGAGTATTTTTTTATGCCCTTCAGGCAGATTTAGAAGTAAACCTAAAGCTAACACCTTATATCACACAGCCCGTTTTTACACACTCTATACCTGCTGCTGTGTCTCAGGCGAGGATTTGTGAAGGAAAATACCTTGAGCCCACAGCGTTTCCACCGCTGCACAGAAACAGGCTGATAATGATGACATAGCTTGTCAAAATCTGGCACCTTTAACCTTGGATATCAGCGTTATTGCTTCCCAGTGCTACCTCCGCTGCAGATACAGTGGGTGGTTAAGTTGCCATGATGGGTTGGAGAAGCGGGGACAAGGCAAGGCAAGGCAAGGCAAGGCAAGGCAAGGCAAGGCAAGGCAAGGCAAGGCAAGGCAAGGCAAGGCAAGGCAAGGCAAGGCAAGGCAAGGCAAGGCAAGGCAAGGCAAGGCAGCTTTATTTGTAGAGCGCATTTCAGACATGAGGGCAACTCAATGTGCTTTACATTAAAACATTAAAAGCATGGCAAGCAAATTTTAATTTGAAGTGAGTTAAAATGATCTAAGATAGGAAGGCAGTGGTAAATAATAAGGTCTTAGTCTTTGATTTAAAAGAGGTGAGAGTTGGAGCAGACCTGCAGCTTTCAGGGAGTGTGTTCCAGATATGTGGTGCATAATGACTAAACGCTGCTTCACCATGTTTCCTTCTGACTCTAGGGACTGAAAGCAGACCAGTACCTGAGGACCTCAGAGGTCCAGGTGGTTCATAAAGTAGCAGCAGATCAGCCTAAAACATTCAGGTCTTTATAAACCATCGGCAGGATTTTAAAGTCTATTCTCTGACAGACAGGAAGCCAGTGTAGAGATCTAAGAACTGGAGTGATGTGGTCCCAGCAGCATTCTGTATGAGCTGCAGCCGTCTGATGGACTCTTTAGGGAGTCCTGTAAAGACCCCGTTACAGTAGTCTAGTCTGCTAAAGATAAATGCATGGAGGAGTTTTTCTGCATCCTGCTGAGACATGAGTCCTTTAATCCTTGATATATTTCATCTGTGCAGATTGGACTTGAGCAGTAACCTTTAACCTTTTCTTCCTCGGCTCCAAATACACATTTCAGTTTCTTCTTTGCTGAACTGAAGAGAGTTCACCACCAGTCATTGATTTGATTGATGCATCTACTCATTGATAAACTTTAATGTAAAAGGAAGTAAAGAACAAGAAAAAAATCCTCCACTCTGATAATGAAAATGAATCTTTACTGGACATTTCCCTTTTTTCTCAATTTGAAACAAGACTTTATCCTTGTACTATCATTCTTATATAATTATTGTAACATAGACTCAAAGACACAGCCTTGGATCCACGCTGCAGTAAAGGAAAACCTGCACCCTGCTCAATCATCCTCCCTTGATATATTCTGAAGGTGATAGTAGGCTGACTTTGTAATGGTCTTAATGTGGAAGGTCTGAGTCTAAGAGTACACCAAGGTTTCTGTCTTGGTTTGAAGATTTCCTCTGTGCAGATTGGAGCTGAGCAGTAACCTTTAACCTTTCCTCCTCGGCTCCAAATACACATTTCAGTTTCTTCTTTGCTGAACTGAAGAGAATTCACCACCAGTCATTGATTTGATCGTTGCATTTACTCATTAATAAACTTTAAAGTAAAAGGAAGTAAAGAACAAGAAAAAAATCCTCCACTCTGATAATGAAAATGAATCTTTACTGGACATTTCCCTTTTTTCTCAATTTGAAACAAGACTTTATCCTTGTACTATCATTCTAAGATCATTATTGTAACACAGACTCAAAGACACAGCCTTGGATCCACGCTGCAGTAAAGGAAAACCTGCACCCTGCTCAATCACCCTCCCTTGATATATTCTGAAGGTGATAGTAGGCTGACTTTGTAATGGTCTTAAAGTGGAAGGTCTGAGTCTAAGACTACACCAAGGTTTCTGTCTTGGTTTGAACATTTCATCTGTGCAGATTGGAGCTGAGCAGTAACCTTTAACCTTTTCCTCCTCGGCTCCAAATACACATTTCAGTTTCTTCTTTGCTGAACTGAAGAGAATTCACCACCAGTCATTGATTTGATCGATGCATTTACTCATTAATAAACTTTAATGTAAAAGGAAGTAAAGAACAAGAAAAAAATCCTCCACTCTGATAATGAAAATGAATCTTTACTGGACATTTCCCTTTTTTCTCAATTTGAAATAAAATGTTATCCTCATACTATCATTCTTAGATCATTATTGTAACATAGACTCAAAGAGACAGCCTTGGATCCACGCTGCAGTAAAGAAAAACCTGGACCCTGCTCAATCACCCTCCCTTGATATATTCTGAAGGTGATAGTAGGCGGACTTTGTAATGGTCTTAAAGTGGAAATTAAGGTCTGAGTCTAAGACTACACCAAGGTTTCATCTGTGCAGATTGGAGCTGAGCAGTAACCTTTAACCTTTCCTCCTCGGCTCCAAAAACAATCACTTCAGATAAAGCAGGAACACTATCTTTTCATCTCTGGCAAGCAGCACGTGTGTGTGTGAGTGTGTGTGAGTGTGTATCATCACATGGAGCCTCAACAGGCAGATCCAAGCAGGCCACCACTGCTGCTTCCCCACCCCCACCCCCCCCTCTCTGCTAATAGATTCAGTCATTTCCAGGAATAAAAACCCAAATCATCATATAAATGACATTAAACAGGGAGATGGCACCATTTAAAAATGTAGAAATAACAGATTCAGAACAAAAAAAAAAAAAAAAAAAAGTCATTAAACTAATTTGATGCGACAGGGCAAAGTCGAAAAAATTCCCGCACTTGAGCTAATGTCTTTTTTGTTAACGTCTCCTCTTCTGTTTGCAATTAAATTGGCAATTACGGCTGTTTACGCGATTGATTCCATAATAATATCAATTCATTTCTCATCCCGAGATCCTCTCATCATCATAACAAAAATCTTCACACGCATGATGGACCGTTCAGGGGTGAGGGAACGGGCTGGGAGCAGGAAGTTCATCTGGCATCTCTGAGTAAAACACACACAAACACACACAAACACACACACACACAGCGGCTGCATCCTAAGACTCATAATCAGGATGAAACCCGACGGACTTTGTCTCAATTTCCTCGTCTTTTTTCTGCCATCGCCACTTCAATTATGAATGAAGATGTTTGATTACACCAGGAAGAAAGGAGCAGAGATGAGAGGAATCTGCTTTATTATGTGTGTGTGATTGTACATATGTGTATGTGTGTGTGTGTGTGTGTGTGATTGTATAATCAGTACCTTGATGGTGCAGGTTAAAAAAGGATCCTGATTACGCTGTATGGAAGGGAAGAGCTGGATTGAATAAAGAGAATACCACTTGTTAGCATCCCTTAATGAATATAGATTAAAAAGTGTAAAAGCAGAGAATACAGGCGTTCAGGGGAGATTTGGATTCAACGTGAATATTGTACCACATCCAGAATCCTGTGCAAACTGATAATAACCACTCACCGGAGCCAAATTATTCTCCTGGTACGACTTGGCCAAACCTGATATTTCTCCTTCCTGAATAGCGCCGCATTCGAGGGAATAAAAAAAAAAAATCAAGAAGCCTAATGACACATCAAAGGATGTGTACGCCGCGCGCTCCTGTGACCCAGATTCAAGAGATGTAGGCTCAATTATTACGCTGTCAAAGGTGTGTGTGTGTGTGTGTGTTTGGCGTGGGTGTGCAGATATGAGCCCTCTTTTGTGCGTCCCTCTGAAGTCACTGCTTTAATTAAAGCAGGAAGAGATGTAAAATGCATGGCCCGCAGGTTCACCGCTCCTTTCCTTACATTATTAAAGCATCTCAAGCCAGTGACAAACAGTAAACAATAACAATCCCTCCCCTGGCTTGTTATTTTTTTCAGTTTTTGAACAACTGACATGCTGGTACAGTCACTACTTTGTGCAATTACTTGGCAGACTGAGAGTGAAAGCATGTTGGACCTGAAGGGATCGGTCAAAGATGCATTTTTTCTACACCTACAGATTTATTTGGTTTGAATGAGAGACAAGTTCACGTGGGGATGGAGTGAATTCATTTTAAGGATGTGATGAAGGAGGATAAGATTTTGCCAGGTGATGCAATGGAGCTTCACTCAGACACCTGCAGGAACTTTGGCACCAGCGAAGAAGAGAGCGAACTGACCTCACCTGTTTGTTTTCCAAGATATGACACAAATGTTTCTGCAGAACAAATTATGCAAATAAAAGGAAGTCAGCTTGCCTTAGAAAGTGCATTGTCACAAAGTATGTTCTGCAGAGCGTGCTGCTAACACTCCAAGCACTGTCTGCAGCACATGCAACGTATCGCCACCTCTGCTTGGAAAAGCCTGGTTTCTCCTTCTGCATAAAATCTCAATTGTAGCATACGCTGTCGGTTCAGGTAGCTACGCAGAAGCCTACACTCGTAACCGAACATGCACCTCTTCAAAAACGTATCTACACGTCCATGCAAGGCAGCAAAATCCGGTCTCAGAATTTGAAGCCCATGCAGAAGTGTTATAAACTGCAGTTCATCAAGTGCTGGAGTGGATCCAGTGGAAGTTAACACATTGACTAACTACACGTCAATGCAAGGCAGCAAAATCCAGTCTCAGAATTTGAAGCCCATGCGGAAGTGTTATAAACTGCAGTTCATCAAGTGCTGTAGTGGATCCAGTGGAAGTTAACACATTGACTAACTACACGTCAATGCAAGGCAGCAAAATCCAGTTGCAGAATTTGAAGCCCATGTGGAAGTGTTATAAACTGCAGTTCATCAAGTGCTGGAGTGGATCCAGTGGAAGTTAACACATTGACTAACTACACGTCAATGCAAGGCAGCAAAATCCAGTCTCAGAATTTGAAGCCCATGTGGAAGTGTTATAAACTGCAGTTCATCAAGTGTCCACTAGAGGCTGGCTGCAGAAACACAGGAAACCAGGCAAACACTGTACAGGGGGTGAATTTTTTTCTAACTTCACAGTTCAGAAGATATTAAGATGATGAGTTGTTGCCCATATAAGGACATGACTGACTTGATTGACAGGCGGGAACACGTAGCTGTTGGCTGGGAGGCTCAAACTCCGCCTCTTTACCTCACACTAAGTTTGGTTGAGTTCAGCATTTCCAATATGGCTCCAATACTACGTCCATTATCTATACAGTCTATGGTCCATGCAAGACCAGATTGAAGTCTCTAGCATCCTAATTTCCTGCATTAACAACATCTCCAGTCGTCCTCTGTCTTCTCTGAATCAGCGTCCTTATATTCCATCTTCTCCAACGTCTCCTCTCTTTTCTTCTTTGCGGTGATTGCAGTACAATCAGCTTCAACTCACTCATCAGTTTTGAAGATGTATAATTACAGGCGTGTTGCAGTCAGCATATCCAAGATGGTGACTTAACTGCGATCACTCAGCTTCATCACCTCTCTGCAGAAACCGATGAGTGGCGACACTGAGACTACATCCATGTTTTATGGACAAATTCCAGCAGATCCGTGTCCGGTCCATCTCTGATCTGTTGGGTCCAGCTCCATGCTCTCTCGTCCGTCAACACCCACTGGTTGTGTTTTGAATCAAGGATTCTTCTCCTCCTCTCCTCATCCATGTTGTCTTTCTGGTCCTCTGAAAACCTCTGACCTGTTGACTCCAGGCCTGGCTCTGCTCATCAGAGGTTGTCTCAAGCCTAGTTGGTGAATACTTGGAAGAGTGGATGAGGAGATTAGAAAAGCAAGTGAAGATGGACAGGATGAGAGAGAGAAATACAGAGTCATGGAGGACGAACATGAAAGAGTCTTCCTACTTGAACTCTGTCTTATTTCTGGTCTAAACCTCCTCATTAGACTTACAGTCATGCAACAAGTCCAGAAGTGAGTCTCATATCAGGATATCACAAGCAAATATTACAGAGTAACATCAGACTTCCACAAGATCAGGACCGTCTAACAGCTGGAGTCATGTGACCAAGGTTTTCCCTCCTCCTCCTCCTCCTCCTCCTCTCCTCATCCATGTTGTCTCTCTGGTCCTCTGAAAACCTCTGACCTGTTGACTCCAGGCCTGGCTCCGCTCATCATGACTTTGGTTTGTTGTTGTAGTTAAGTGAAATACGATCTGGTGATAACACAGAGTGTTTTATTCTGAAAATTAACCGGATGTTTTCATTTTGTTTTGGTGAAACCTGACTTCCTGTCCCGCTCCATCTGCTCTGTTGAGATTGATGCGTCGTGCTCCGGCATCCGGCAACAAATAGAAGTCCGACCTGCCTGATCTGGAACGCAACAGAGTGGATCCAGTGGAAGTTAACACATTGACTAGAATAGAAACCTATCAGATCCGGTGCTGTGACGGATCTGGTGGAATTTGGCGGTAAGGAGATACAAAGGGATGCAAACATGATCCGATGCAGGTGAAGCATTAACCCACTTTCAGAGAAACTACATCCCAAAGAGCTTTGTTGTTTTTTCTGTTCTTGAACCTTCAAAATAAAACATGGACTCTGGCTTTGGACACACCAGGTTATCACTGGGCATGTTATTTCTGGAGTGTTATGAAGTTGTTGTCCGCCAGACTGGGGGAGTCTGTGAAATAGAATTTGACATATCCTCCAGAGGAGTCGGGGAAAATAATCAGATGTGTCGTATTATCATTATTATCAGGCACCGACCGGAGACTACTCCTGTTTGTGAGCTCAACCACAGCTCAGATAAAACAACACTTAAAGAACAGGGAGGATGAATATTTTTAGGCTCCCTAAATATAACTAAATATCTATCTGATCTGAGGCTCCTCAGACGTCTCCCTCTTTGTAGTCTGACGGAGGGACAAGCGACGTCTGATTGACACCTGCTCAGGAGGAGAAGAAGAAGAAGGAGGCGAACAAACGTCAAGGGAGGGGCAGATGAAAGCACGGCGCTGCTTCGATCCCCCCCTTGGGATGCGGAGGTATCTGAAAGAGGGATGACAAGATGAAACCGTGCGCTTGTTAGGGCGAACAAGAAGAGGGAAAAAAAAAAAGAACTGAAAGGTGAAGATGAAGAGTGCAGGGGAAAATCTGAGAGGATGCAGAGAGCGCTGGGAGAAGAAGACAGGGGAGGGGGGGAGGTGGAGGTTCTGATATGATGTACTTTTATCCCTGTTGTTTTTATTTGCCACCTCTTGCTGGAGGTTTATTATTACGTACTCCGGCACATATGGAGGCTGCCACTCAACGCTGAAGCCAATAATGCTCGTAGTGCTCGGCTATGAATTCATTCCCTTCCACAAGTAGCTATTCATATTAAAACAAGCAAGGATATGAGAGGCAGAGCACATATTAAAACCTGAGGATGTCTCACACACCCGCCAGCCCGCCCACCTATGCAATCATCCGTCCATCCAACCATTCATCCTTCCTGCGGTGCTGCTCTTCAGCTTTATTAAACAGGGAGCCGGGCCAAGCTCCAGCCAAATTTGGACGGAGGCAGAGAACATCCCAGTGTGCATAAAAAAAAAAAAAGAGAAGAAGAAGAAGTGAGAGAAGAAGAAAGATAGCCGCGGACAGTCCAGATGGAGACTCACTAGCCTTCTCACTTCACGTCGAGTGTGATCTGTGTGTGTGTGTGTGTGTGTGTGTGTGTCGTCTGCGATCCATCACCCAATCTGCCAGCGGAGGCCCAGCTCAGCTTTATCTTGTGCTAAAAACTGGCTCAGGGCTCGTCTAATTGGCTTGGACGCCGCCGCAGCAGCCGCCGCCGCCGTCATCCCTTCCTTATAGCTTGCTCTGTCAGCGAGGGAGCCCAGTGGAGCGTGATCCATCGCGGCGCTCCAACCTGTGTGAATCTTCTCACATTATGTCGGCGTGATTGGTCCCGCCGGAGAGGGGGAAATCTTGAAGGCGCCTATGGGGAGAATTAAAAAGCTGAGATATCCTGAAGTCCTGGATTTCCTCCTGCCATCCCTGCATGCTATCTGGGTTTAGCAGGCCCTCTTCACGCACCTCTGTAGCTTGGTCGCCTTCCTCGTCGCCTTCCTTTGCCTCCTCCCATCTTCAATCACTCATTCTTCCTCCCCCACACATCTTTCTTCCCCTCCTTGATGTCTGCAATCCCTTAATCCTCTTCATCTCACGCGCGTTGGGGTCCTACCTCTCGTTCCTCTGATGCATCCTCCACCTCCTACTTTCCCTCCCTTGCTTCTCTGCCTCTGTCCTCCTCCTGTCCTCCCTCCAATCAGTCTGTCATAATTGTTTCTTTCTTTCTCCACCGTCTGTGACCTTTCTTCTTTCCTCATCATGGCCGCTCTCCGCTCCTTTTATCTGTACGTCAAACACACTATTTCATCTCCTCATCCCTTCATCACAGCCATTCTTGTGTCCTCCCCTGGTCCCTCTTTAGGTGCATTTGGAGCAAGAGTTCCAGGAAGTTCTCTTTTAGCCCCCAGAACTACTTTACCCTGATCTAAAAGGTTCCTGGGCCCCCATTGTTGCCTGACCGCGGGCTGAAGTCACTACACCACCAGACCAGTAGAGGGCAGTAACACAAAGACGAATGCCATTCATCACAAATGACACCATAGAAGCAGACGGACAGGCAGGTATCATTCTGAGCAACACAACAGTTAGCCTGTTAGCATGAAGAGACTCAGCTGGTCTGTTTTAGATGGTGCTATATTTCATCACAGATGGATTCACTGAATCAACACGTGAGAGGAGATAAGCGCGAGTAGCAAAGACGTTTCAACACGCCTTTAAAATCCTTTTGAACTCAAAAAGCCGTGATCGCAGAGATTGGCCGGTGTTTTGGTTTAAACAGCGACCCTGTTAACTGGAGACTCTCAGCCGGATGCATCCCTCATAAACGTCTTTAGACCATCATTAAATATCTGATGAGGATATTTTGAAATCTTAATAAAAACTAAACTAAGGCGTTTTTCCACCGCGGGAACTTTACCCCCCTATAATATCCCCCCTGAAAAGGTGGGGTAGTAGTTTTCAAAGGACCCGGGACTTTCGGTTGAATGTAACAGTGTTTGTGGAGTTTACTCATTGTTGAAACACAGAGAGAGTTCCTGGGAATGCAAAATATTCAAAATATTATTTAATATAACTTTTATCTCCATACGTCAGTGGTCTGATTTGCACAATCTACCCGAGACTTCAGCCTGCGGTCGAAACGCAGACAACAATGGGGGCACAGTAACCTTTTAGTTTAGGGTAAAGTAGTTCTGGGATTTGAAAAAAAAAATTGAAAAAAAAATTTGAATTTTTTTTTTGAAAAAAAATATTTTGAAAAAAAATTGAAAATAAAAAATTTAATTTTTTTTTTTTTTTTTTTTTTTGAAAAAAGAGTCAAAAGAAATTTGAATTTTTTTTGGGGAAAAAAAGAATTTGACTAAAAAAATTTGACCCGGAGCCTTTCAAAAAAAATAATTTTCCTCAAATTTGAAATTGTGCTCCAAAAGCATAAAAACATGCAAAAAGTGAAAATTTTGCGCCTGCCATTAAAAACATGGAAAAAGCAATGACTGAATCAACACGTGAGAGGAGATAAGCGCGAGTAACAAAGACGTTTCAACACGGCTTTAAAATCCTTTTGAACTCAGAAGCCGTGGCAGAGATCGGCCGGTGTTTTGGTTTAAACAGCGACCCTGTTAACTGGAGAACTCCACAAACACTGACACGTTCAGCTGAAGGTCTCCAGTTTACAGAGTCACTTTTAAAACCGGAACACCCGGAGGAGAGACGCATGAGCGGTGGGCTGAGAGAAGACTACTGTTACAAGCTGCTAAATCAAGAGAATCACAGCTTCTTCTTTTGAAAAGTACACACACATACAAAAAAGATAGAACAAATAAAAACTAATGAAAGAAAGAGAAATCAAGTGAATCACAGATGGAAAAAACAATGACTGTGAATGGTTTTTGGAAAAATTTGGAAAAAAAAAATTTGGAAAGAAAAAATTGACAAAAAAAAATTTGACAAAAAATGTAAAAAAAAAAAATTGAAAAGAAAAAAGAAAATAAAAAAAAAATTTGACTTTTTTTTTTTTTTTTTTTTTTTTACAAAAAGTTGACCCTGTTGAATTAAGAAATTTTCCTTTAACTTGAAATTGTGCAGAAAAACACGAAAAAAAGTGAAAATTTTGTGCCTGTGGTTAAAAACATGGAAAAAGCAATGAATGAATGAATCAACACAAACACTGACACTTTCAGCTGAAGGTCTCCAGTTTACAGGGTCACTTTTAAAACCGGAACACCGGGAGGAGAGACGCATTCACGGTGGGCTGAGAGAAGACTACTGTTACAAGCTGCTAAATCAAGAGAATCACAGCTTCTTCTTTTGAAAAGTACACACACATACAAAAAAGATAGAACAAATAAAAACTAATGAAAGAAAGAGAAATCAAGAGAATCACAGATGTGTGTGATGTTATTGTGGACGGAGGGAGGAATATAAACACTGCGGTTAATCTACCAATCAGACACGTTCAGCATTGCAGGCCCCGCCCATTGAAAAGTACTACCCCCCCTAGCAGGGGCTTTTTAGGGGGGAGATTATCTACCCCTGAACTAAATTTAGACCCTGGATCCTGTGGTTGAAACAGGCCTTTTGTTCCCTCTCACAGGCCGACGTGACGCCTCTTGATGTTTACCTTCCTCCAACAGGACTCACCTCTTTTAATAATGTTTTATTGGGTGTCATAAAAGCTTCCGTTCCCGATCTCTGGGCCAATATTTGCTTAATTATCCCGGCTCGGATATTGCCGTTTAATGAAATTTGAAACACAATAAAGAACTCACGTCACAGAGGAGAGAGCAGATAATGTTAATATCACTGATTATATAGAGTAAAGCCTCTCCTCTCTGTGTTTGTGGAGCCATCACTGACTTTAAGAACAGTCTATTAAATGCCACTTAATTATATGATAAGACGAGTAAAGTGCACACTGGCAAAACACACACACATACACACACTCAGGGTGATGGAGATAAGTGTGACGCACACACACACACACACACACACATGCATTAATCATCATACATGCGCTCAGAGAGCTTAGTGAAGTCCCTCTGGAATCTCTTTCTAAAGAGCGGCCCTCTGTGTCACATTAGAAGGAATTACAATTAATAATGTTATTATAGCAGCAGGACTCTCAGAATGGCAATGACCAGCAATAAGTGAAACCATAATAACTGCTAATATGGATTTAATAATGTGGTTACAGGACTTGATTGCCGGCCTAAATTAAATGCGTACAACGTGAGTAAACATACACATCTGAGTGAGACTCTGGCTGATTGTGCGCTGGCCTGAGATGTTGGACTCAGACTGTAAATATAATGTGACAGGGTCTGATGTCTACCTTTATCTGAGACTGATAAGAGAGAAAACCAGGACCTGGATCCTGATGGGACTCTGGAATATGCTCAGAGATACAATCATCGTTAAAACTCTGAATCTGCTCGACCAATGTTTACCCAAGACACCTCAGACCAGATCCACAGCTTGTCCCACAGCAAAGGAATACAAGACTCAGTTGTATTTATGTACTCTGATACCTAAAGATTCTGCAATCAGACACAACAATGTCCCATTAGTCATCCGTCACCATCTTTCTTTTCATCCCCCATCAGCTACTTTGTGACCATGCACTATGATTCTGTCTTCCCCGAGCGGCAACCTCCAACCGCAAGAATTGAAGCCGATAAGGAAGTGATACAAATCTGCAGTTCCTAGGGGCGCCGTTGGACTAGCGGTTTAAGCGTGCACCCCCATATACAGAGGATGTAGCCCTCATTGCAGAGGTCGCAGGTTTGATTCCAGCCTTGGCCATTTACTCCAAGTCCTCCCCCCACTCTCCACTCCCCACATTTCCCGTCTGTCTTCTTCTTATACATTAAAGATGAAAATGCTGGGGGCTGGTGGCCCAAGCGGTCTAAGCGCCCACGTACAAAGGCTACAGTCCTCATCGCAGGCGTCGCCAGTTCGATTCCCGGCCGGTCTACCATTTCAGAATCAGAATCAGAATCAGCTTTATTCGCCAAGTATGCTTGAACACACAAGGAATTTGACTTTAGTAAACTGTGCTCTCTTTGTACAAGGCAGAATAGGAATAAGAATAAGAACTACAATAAAAAATAAAATAAAAAATATAATAACAATAACCTTAGCTATAAATACAAAGAAACAACAAATAGGCTTGACTAATATGTACAGGCTAAAATAATATGATAGTGCAGTGGTGAGTTGCAGAGGTAGTTTTACATTATAAAATAGTAGTTAAATAATACAAAAAATAGAAATATGGAATTCTGCTTGAGAATTGTTGCATTGTATATCTACATGTATATTTACAGAGAGTATTTATCTGACAGGTCTGACACTGTTATGGTTTAGTGTTCATCAGAGTGACAGCCTGGGGGAAGAAACTGTTCTTATGGCGGGTTGTTTTGGCGCACAGTGATCTGTAGCGCCTGCCGGAGGGGAGGAGTTTGAAGAATTTGTGTCCAGGGTGTGAGGGGTCAGCGGTGATGCTACCTGCCCGTTTCCTGGCCCGGGACCGGTACAAGTCCTGGATGGGGGGCAGGTCGACATCGATGATTTTTTCTGCAGTCCTTATAGTCCGTTGCAGTCTGTGTTTGTCTAGTTTGGTTGCAGAGCCAAACCAGACAGTGATGGAGGTGCACAGAATTGACTGGATGATGGAGGTGTAGAACATGATCAGCAGCTCCTGGGGGTAGGTTGAACTTCCTGAGCTGACGCAGGAAGTACATCCTCTGCTGGGCCTTTTTTCTGATTGTGTCTATGTGGGAGGTCCACCTCAGGTCCCGGGAAATAGTGGATCCTAGGAACCTGAAAGAGTCCACAGTAGACACAGTGCTGTTCAGGATGGTGAGGGGGGCTTCTCCTGAAGTCCACTGTCATCTCTACCGTCTTGAGCGGGTTCAGCTCCAGATGGTTTTGACTACACCAGAGAGCCAGCTGGAGCCGGAGTTTCCTGCATTTCTTCCCCCGCCCTCTACCCCCCACATTTCCTGTCTCTCTTCAGGCTGTCCTATAAAATAAAGGCGAAAATGGCCAAAAATGTAACGTAAAAGTTGAATGATTTCTCAAATTTATGTTTTGTTAATTTTTGACTTTTCTACATTTTTATCTTCATTATTATTATTCTTTTTAAGTTACATTTTTAGGGCTTTAACACCTTTATTTATAGAGGAGAGGAAAGTGAATAGCGTAGGAAACTGGGAGAGAGTGGAGGAATGACATGTGGGAAAGAGGCCACAGGCTGGATTTGAACCCGGGCTGCACGCTACATACCATTAGGCTAAGATTGCGTCCCTTTCTACATTGTTTAACCAAAATGGCAACACAGAACAACGCCACTGCACGGTAATACAGCAGCAAAATACTGTCCAAGTGGGTCTGCTATGACTGCAATTAAAAAGCTAAAGCTATGGATGCACCAAAACTGTGTATGTTTTATTCCAACAATACAACTCTATCGGATGAAAACAGTTGCTTTCATTTACTTGTCAACAAGCCTACACAATTTAGAAAAGCAAGCACAGACACAGGAAGCTGTCGGAGTAAAAATGGCGTCACCGGTGTGGATGTTTTCACTCTTTTAGAAGCAGATTGCATGAAAGCATAACACTTCAAGGTTCAAGGTTCAAGGTTTCTTTATTATCCCCGGGGGGCAATTTGTCTTTCAGTCAGCGGTGACACAAACAAAACAGTACAACACCAACATCAAAACATATCAGCAAATCTTCGGCCTGAGGGAAGCCGGCGAAATTCAAGAAAAAGGGGATGGTATGGGTCAGCCACGATGGACCAGGCCTTGCTGAGGGTCCTGGCTCGGTGGAGGCTTGACATGTCAGGCAGGGGTGTGCCCGCAACCCTGCTGCATATCTTGACTATGGCCTGCAGTCTGTTTTTGTTTTATAGACTCGTTGACCCATACCAAGACACCATTGAAAAGGTTAAAAGCACTTGTCACAGGTATTCCAAAAAGAAGAAGTGATCAAGCTCCAACAACAAATCTTTGTAGTCACTTGGAAAGTTGTCTTTGCAACATTTTACATGCATTGAAGAACTAAGAAGCAGCAGAAGCATCAAGCTAACGCTGAGTACAGTAGTGATGATTCAACAGAGATGAGAGAGCTGCAGAAAATCTACCAGACAACCTAAAGTTGAGCACATGATGAGCCGCCTGTTTTTGGAAGAGTATCCTGAGTCTACTCTGCAGACGTATCCCTTCCTGCCCTGCATGATGTGATCTCAAAAGGTGAGATCGAAGGAAACTAGACTGGGATAGTTTCAAAACTCCAGCTGTGCTTTAGTGAGCTTTGCAGTATCAGGTTTAATCTGGAGGATCTGATAATGAATTGATGTTTCCCATGAAATTAAAGCATGCATATATTTTGGTTTGCTCTCATGATGGGGGCAAACATCTTTTTAAAGAAGTCTGCTTTCAACAGTTCCCACCAACAAATGTTAGGATGAGTTTTTCAGCAGAATCCGTCCTTCTTCTCAGATCACTCTCAGGTTGAATTCTATATTAAGACGTGCAGACTCGGAGCTCACTCAGCAATCTAAGCAGACAATGGTGTAATCAACAGTGAACCAGTGGGGCACTGAATCCTTTCCTGTGAGTACAGGGATGGAGGGGAGGTGGAGGAGGAGGTGGAGAGGAGGGGGAGGAGGCGGGAGGGAATGAAGGATGTTACCTGGGTGTTTGTCTGACAGTTCTTCCTCTCTGTGTCTTCACCCCTGCTGGCAGCACTCATCAACAATATTAATCAAAGTCTGATGTCTGCTCAATTAGACCACGGCTCTGCTCGACAACAACCAAACAACCAGGAGCCTCAGGTGCACAAATATCAACGCATACATAAAATTGCATGCATAAAACAAAGCCTGCACGCCGAGTGGTGCCCAGAATGGAAGTATTTCCCCCTTTTAAGCCTCATGCACAGAGATATTGTGTCCTGTTGTGGCTGTGCACGCTGGGTCCTCTTGTGAGCAGCATGAAATGGGAGTTACAAATAACCTTTCTACATTTAAGGACCTCAGTTCCAAGAACTCACCTTGAAAAAAAGCAGCAAAGTTCTTTCTTAAAACTTTAAAACCTCAGCCATGTGCTCTGATTTTAACCAACAGACAAACACTGGAGGGTCAAACTGTCTGCAGATATGTCAATTTCAAAGCTGTACATATGACCTTGCACGTCGCAGCCAATACGTTCTCACTCTAGTCAATGCTCATGTGTACATGGGGTTCGCCGCAGCCCGTCTCAGGAGAAGAGATACGCTTCAAGTCTATTTTGAACGGAGCCGTCGCCCAGCACGCGTCAATCTGCACAGAAAAGACCGACCTGGACAGGAAGTGAGGCACGAAGATTGCATGCACCATCCGCCAATTTCAAAATAAAACACCATACACGGACTCCAGACCGTTTAAAGACAAGCGGCAACCTCCGGTCTAGAAATATGAGTCCAATGCGGAAGTGCTAAAAACTGCAGTTCATCAAGGATCCACTTGAGGCTGGCTCCAGAAGTACCGGAAACCACATACACACCCATTCAAAGAAGACGATCTTTCCAGCAGAAGTAAACATGTTTGCAGCCTGGTTTCATAACGCTGCAATTTCGAAGATATTGAGATTACCAGTCTTCCAATGAGAGGCACAGCTGACTTGATTGAGAGGCGGGAACACTGTAGATGTTGGCGAGGAGGCTCAAAGCCCCGCCTCTTTACCTCACAATCGCTCCACAGCAGCAATATGGCTGCCGCTGCCGATTGGCCTCAAAACAGCGCTTCAGAAACAGACGGGTGACATCCCGGATACTACGTACATGTTTTATACAGTCTTTGTTTAAAGATCGTTTAGATCAGAAATACTCATCGATTATGGATGGAAGCTACAAACAGTCACATATATGTGATCCAGGTCGACTACAACAGGACTTTAAGATGATAACTGTGTCAGAAGGCAGCATCCATCCATCCATCCATCCATTATCTTGACCGCTTATCCCGTTAGGGGTCACGGGGGGCTGGAGCCTATCCCAGCTGGCTTCGGGCGGAAGGCAGGGTCCACCCTGGACAGGTCGCCAACCTATCACAGGGCTAACACAGAGAGACACACAACCATTCATGCACACACTCACACCTACAGGCAATTTAGAGTGATCAATCAACCTGAGCATGTTTTTGGACTGTGGGAGGAAGCCGGAGAACCCGGAGAGAACCCACGCATGCACGGGGAGAACATGCAAACTCCACACAGAAAGGCACCCGCCCGGCCGGGGATTTGAACCGGGAACCTTCTAGCTGTGAGGCAACAGCGCTACCCACTGCACCACCATCAGAAGGCAACAGGAGAACAAAATAGAGCAGAATTATTCATATCAAACTCATCTAAACCTGCACAAAATTAATGGAATGCTCTCCAAATGAGCAGAAAAACAACCACAGACAGGCTCTGTAACATGTTGTTTGTATGTAGTTCTCTCTATGCTGGACCCAGCTGATCCTGGCTGCTCTGAGCTGGTATAGCAGCTGGTATAGAGCTCCTGTATAGCAGGGATCAAGCTGGCGGTTGAAGCCATAACACAACAAGGTGCATCCTGTGTAAATTGAGGTTGAGGGTATCCAAGGGCGTAGGTTTGATTTTGACATTGGTGGGGACATATGATGTTTTGCATTCATTAGCGGTTGCCTATGAGGGGGGACTATTTTCCTCTGGTGACTTACACACTGTTTGTTGAAATAGCCTCTAATGTCCATCTTTCTTTTCTTGCCTGCCGACATCCTCAGACATGAGTGCGCCGTCAACACTGCAAGCGAAACAGCCTGCAGGGATCTAAGCCAATCAAAAAAAAGACCGGTCTCAAAGACGCATTTGGGAGGCAATGATTTAACCCTTGTGTGTGGCATTAAGATCATTTTTCCCCCTTCATCCTTAAAGGGGACATATCACGCTTTTTTCATCAACATATATTGGGTCTAAGAGGTCCCCAAAACATGTCTTTAAAGTTTATGCTCAAAAAAACACTTTGAAATCAGATTTTGGTCTGCCTGAAAAGTCCTCTTCTTCAGTCCTCCTCAGAACAGTCTGTTTTCTCTCTGACCACGCCCCCTCCGGAAGTGGATGTGCCTCGGCTGTCCAGCACGTTGATCTAATGTTTACATGTTGGCTGAATATACACGGCTGCTCAGAGATCACGTTACTTCAACCCTCTGAATCTGATCCTGACGGAGAGGCGCCTGCAGCAGGACCTTTCTGAACCATTGGTCACAGATTTAGTGTTTCTTGTTGTTTTATTTGTCAGTATGTCGACGTGTGTCTTGGTACAAAGCTACGAACATGTAGCTATGTGGCTATGCTAACTAGCGCTAGCACTTATCCATGATAAATAAAAATCATCCACTAGATCTTCAAATCTGCAGACGTGGGGAGTAAAACCGACCTCTGCCAGAAAGGCAGCAGGACCTTTTATGAAGGATTGGTCACAGATTCTGTGTTTCTTGTTGTTTTATTTGTCAGTATGTAGACGTGTGTCTTGGTACACAGCTACAGCTACAGCTATGAACATATAGCTATGTGGCTATGCTAATTAGCGCTAGCACTTATCCATGACAAATAAAAATCATCCACTAGATCTTCAAATCTGCAGACGTGGGGAGTCAAACCGACCTTTGTGTTTATTAAGACAGCCTACAACTAGCATGCCTCCCTCCTAAGCTCCTTGTTAGCACACATGTGTGCAGGGAATGAAAAACGGAGGAGGGGTTGAGTTGTATTTTATACAGTCTATGGGCTGAACAAGCTCCGAGCTCTGACTCCGTGACAGACCGGATATTGTTGTTACGTAACAAAAACACGGAAGTCTGAAACGGCTGGTTTCAGCACACATTTACAGAAAGGTGGAGAAATCAAAACAGGGGCAGAATGGATTCTTTTCATTCTCGGGGGGTTTGTAGACAGGGACACATATTTCAGGTAAAGAACCATTAAAAAGTCAATTTTGCATGATATGTCACCTTTAATATTGGTGGGGACATTTCAGCCATTGTTGCAGATTGGTAGGGACACGTCCATACAGTCCATACACAATTCTACACCACTGAGTGTATCACATCTGCACGCTCAAATTTGAATCAAGAAGCAACAACTTCCAGGGTGGAAACAGAGTCACAAGTGCAGAAAACTGCAGTTCCTCAAACGGCCCACTTGAGGCCAACACCAAAAGTGAGTCAATCCCTGCAGAGCTTCATGTTTGAATCCCAAACTTTACAGCAGGAGTAAACACGACTGAAGCCTGGTGGAGTGATTATAAATATGAGGATGGAGCGAGTGTCTGTGGAACTTTGATAACTTGGCAGTCACTTACCGCCCGCTCCAGCTCATCCCTCTGGTCAAAATATGGTCGCTTGTGTCTGCAAAGACAAAAAAAAAAGAGAAAGCTTAAATGTTAAAGTCATGATTATAAGATGACATTCATCCAGCCATGGATGATATCATGCAGGCTACACCCACTTTTAATTAAAAAAATCAATGCAAGGACAGATGGTAGATGACTAATGTGCAACAAACGTCAAGAGCCAAGAGCCTCTCTGGGATAATCTGGAAAACCAAAACAAGAAGACAAACATAGACAGTTCCACAGTCTCCACCGCGCTGACTGGTGTCATGAGTGGGTACATCGGTGGGTCCAGTCGTAATGGATGGTGATGGAGGAGGGATGGTGTGTATACTGAGGTTATTTATCCTCCTCCATCCCTGTCCCCCTTCGGTACATCCCTCTGTTCCGGTGTGTTATTAAAAACAAACAGTTCTATACTCTTCGGACTGCCGGTGTCTGCACTGCTGCTGTCAGCCTCACCGTCACACACACACACACACACACACTCATGATGACACAGGCTGGGACACCAAATCTAATCTGGGAATTTCAGGACAATATGAAGCCACTTAACACGACGGACACGTTTGAGTCCACAGACCTTAAAAGAATGAAGAGTAAAAGTGAGCGGAGTTATATTTCCAACTTTGTGGAGTTTGTGTACTTGACCTTAACAAAACTAATGAAGTAATTATGTATAAACCATTATCTAATTTACCTCAATCAAAGCAGGAGTATACTAACACCACTTCACTGTGGCTCACTGTTTTGACTGGCATGGTGACCCATTATTAAGACCTCTTCAAGTCCTTTTAAATGTTACCTAATATGAACATGCAATGAAATCTAAAAGAGGACTGCTTTTAGCTGCAGAGAGGTGATACACTGCATGGAGAACTGGGAGAGTACATCTCTCTACACCGTGTTAGCTTCTCTACACACCTTAAAATCCTTCTTCTGATCTACAGAGCCCTCATATTGCCCTATTACCCCTCTAGAACACTACGCTCCCAACATGCAGGCCTGCTCATCGTACCTAAAGTCTCTAAAAGTAGTATGGGAGGTAGAGCCTTCAGTTATCAGGCCCCTCTCCTTTGGAATTATCTACCAGTCAGGGTCCGGGAGGCAGACACCCTCTCTACTTTTAAGAGTAGGCTTCAAACTTTCCTTTTTGATAAAGCTTATAGTTACAGCTTGATCAGGCTTGGACCAGGTCTTAGTTATGCTGCTATAGGCTTAGACTGACACACTGGGATCCTATCTCACCCCCTTCATCACTTACTTTAACTCTTCCTGTCCCATTAAAGTTACTAACCATAGACCTTTCTGGAGTCCCTGAGCTCCCTTGTCTCGTAGGTTCCTCCTGCTGTGGACGTTCCTGACTCCAGCGGCAAAAGCTTCTACTACTCGTCTCATCACTATCACCGCTCCCTCTCTCTCTTATTCCCCTCTATCCCTCTTTCCAGATCCAACTCAGTCTCAGCAGATGTGTGTCTAACATGAGTCTGGTCCTGCTGGAGGTTTCTGCCTGTTAAAGGAAGTTTGTCCTTGACGCTGTAACTAGCTAAATACTGCGAGGTGCAATGCTCATGGTGGATTAAGGTGGGGTCAGACTGAGTCTTATCCTGTCTTGGTGTTGGGTCTCTGTTCATAATTTGACATAGAGCGGTCTAGACCTCAGATGATTGTGAAAGATTGATTAATTGAGACGCATAGGCTACGGTCCTCGTCATGAAAGTTGCCGGTTCGACTCCTTGGTGTGACCGTTTCCTGCAAATCTTCCCCCGCTTTCTACTCCCCATGTTTCCTTTCTCACTTCAGGTGTCCTATCTAATAAAGGCAAAAGCCAAAAAAATATATATATACATAAAAAAAGAAATTACAACTTCAACAGGAAACAAGGAAGTTAACAAAAGCAACTTGAAGATGACTAAAAAGCCAAAAAGCTGCAAATTGGGCATTTCAAAACAAAAGAACAACAATAGCCAAAATAGTCCTAAGCCATAGATGTTGGAGATCAGTTGAGTTTGCAATCAACACATCATTGGTCCCTGTTGAAGGCACTCCAACGATGAACATGAATAATTTGAGGTGCTGGCTCCACAGGCCACCAATCCTCCAAGTTCTGCAGCAAAACTTAATGCAACTAAACACAGCGCTCTTCTTTAACTGCAAAAATGAGAGGGCAACATCAGATCAAAGTTCAAGGGTTGTCTATGCTGGAGTGGAAGTAGGGGGTCTTCACAGCACCTTAAAGAATATTGGCTTTGGAAGTTTGAAGTGGAAATGCAAGAGGAATAGCAACACAGCCTGATGATGCAGTGTCAACTCCATTTATAGCTAGCTATTGCACTGGCTTTCACAAAGACAGAGCAAGTAGGGATTGGTATTTGAGGGGCTTGTGGAATGGGAATGGTGCATCAGCAAAACCTTGAAGTACTGGGATGAAATTTGTGGTCCAGATGTAAAATCTGGTGGCTGCAGAGTAAGAAATGGTTCAGCTATGTGACTCTAAAGTCTGTTACAGCTGAAGACAGCCCCACATGCAAATAAAGGGAAGTCTTTATGATCAATATGCAGATTTGGTTAAGCCGCCTATTAAATGTGACCATAGGCATGTAGGATTCGGCGATGCCAGTCATCCACTAACACGACCAGTGGCATGCAAAATGCGGTAAGTCACACAACATGCAGATTCCAGTTGTTCACCTATTAAAGTTTGACCACTTGATGTGGCTTTCAGTCACCCCCCCCCCCCCCCCCCCCCCCCAGAACCCCTTACAGTGTGACTGATTGGCTAATGGAGGAAGTGTCTCCGACTCCCTGGCCCCCCATTTCTGAGCCGTAGCTGCCTGTTCTTTATGCATTAGACCGGAGCACTCAGGACAGCTCATGCTAATTCTCTCCCTGAAGAAAGCAATTAGACCACCGCACTCATCTAATGCTCAGAGGAGGAAGTGGGAGGGAGAGCGCCAGTGGGTGGATGAGAGAGAGAGAGAGAGAGAGTAAGAAGGTGAGAGATGGAGGTAATGGCAGGGTGGGAGAGACTGACTGAGGGGTGTTTAAGAGAGAAAGCGGCGAGGGATGCTTTCTCTGACCACTGCGTCTCCAAGAACATTTCATTCCTCATCCAATTATGAGCGGTAATAATAATTTTTGCCAAGGTTTGCTCCTTAAAAACTGTTGGTCCTGTATAATGAGAGTGAAATTATTTGACTGGTGGCACGGGGAATTGACTGTGGAAGAGAACAGCAGTGGAACGGTGTGTGAAGCCTCAGTATCGAAGCATTACCAACCTAACCTGAGATTCTGGGTTTGTTATCGGCGTTTTAGGTCACCTGACACGTTCTTACAGTGCACTTTAAGATTACTATCAATGGAAAACCTGAAAACTACACATCTATAAGATACTTGAACACCTTACACCCCTCAGCGTCCGCCTCTTTGGGAGTCCCTGAAGGCGACAGGACGTGCTTGGCACTCAGAGAGAGGAGAAGGAAAAGTCAAAATCCAGCTGACCTTTCTTCCCTAAACACTGGTGGGATGAGGATTCGCTGGACATGGTAGATACAGGGTCAGTTCTCTGGAAGGACAGATTTAATGTGGACGTGAAGGAATCAGGGTTATTGTGGAGGAACCCTTTGTTTTTTCTCCCATCCTCTGATACTCGTGAATCAAGAACTCTACTCAGTGCATTTCCTCTGTCTTCAGCCTGTTGCATCCTATCTGTTGAGGAAGACTTGCAAAGAGCGGTCTGTTCTTGCAAAACGCTGAAGGAAACGCAATGCTGGAACCTCCTCCTCAGAACGAGATGAATGCAAACAGACTTTGGCACATCTGCTTTGTGTTAAGACATTAAATTTGAGTTAATTTCATTTGAAAACATGTTTGAAGCGTCTGTAATAAAGCTTTAGATTAAACATGAAAAAAAAAAAAAAAAAAAAGAACACCTTAAACCCTAATAATGGCCGTCAGTGAGCTGCAGAAACAGCTTCCACTGAACAGGAAGGCTTTGGAACCAGGCAGAGATTTGCTTCCATCAGCCTCAAGAACATGATCGAGGTTGGCCGCTAAGTTTAGCTAGAAGGCCTCCTTCAAACTCTCAGATTCATTTCCCTCTTGATAAAGAGCAACAGCTTGTAAGGGATGCTCTCAAAGCACAAATGACGCACCCTTGAAAGGCAGGAAGCATTTCATTGGGCGATAACTAGATTTCCTTAACTCACAAGAAGTCTGTAAGTTTGGAGCAAAGCAGCCAAATTAAGCCGATTCAGAAGTGCAAGAAAATGGAGCGCCGCCTGCAAGCTAGCTCAGGCAGACAACTCGAGCTGCGCTCATTCATACTGACACGTCATCATCCTACCTATCAGCTGATCTCAACATCCTCATTCGGCGGTCTATTTAAGCTGCAGGTCTCCCCGTCTCTGCCGATGCTTTGCCAGTGCTCCTGCTGTCCTGCTCAGTGCTGTGTGCAAACTTCGTACCCACCTCCTCACCAGCATCCACCTGCAGGCTCCGAGGGGGGCTAGTCCTCTCTCATTACTCCTGGATGTCTTCATTTAAATAATCTACAAGGAGTAATGAGGTTCGGAGTCCATACGTCAAACACAACACTGTATGCTGCAATGAACTTTATCTTAAGTAAACGTGAGTTGTCTGACTGAACTGCAGTTCCCTAAGGGTCCACTTGAGGCTCACAGCAAAAGCAGAGGAAACTGTCATGAGTTGATGTTAAGTTTAGTTTTTTCCTTGTGTTTCATGCCTTGGTTCCTCCTTGTGTTTAGTCTGTTATAGGCTATCCTATGTCTTCCTAGTGTTTAGTTATCTCTGTCTTGTGTTATGTTACGTCTTCGATGAGTGTCACCGTGATTCCTGTGTTCCCTGTGTTCTTCTGTTCCCTGGATTTAGTTTGAGTAAGTTTCCTTCTAGTTTTTTTAAAACCTTTTTCTGTGACTGCATTTTGGGTCCTCCTCCCTTTTGGTTTTCTGACAACATAACAGAATGAAACACAGGGACAAAACAAAACTAAAGATCTACTCAGGACAGAAACTCCATCAGGCCGTGTGTGCAGCGCGGTTTCAAAAAACAGTTTTGGTCTACGTAGCTTGTTTCTTTAATTCTATGAACTATGACTTCAACAGTACATCCAATAAGATAAAATGAAAACTAGAATTTTCTCCAAGATTTATGCATAGCTGTGTTGACAGTGAGGAAGCCGTATTTTAGCTGATTGCAAGGTGGCTAAATGCCCGCCCCAGCTTCACCTCTTTTGCCTGTTTCTAGACTCACAAAAGTTAGAGGCTGTTTACACTGAAGCATATTCAATAGAAAAAGATCAACCATTGTCGTGTTTTGGTCGTTCCTTTACATGAAAACAGTGTTTTGGACAACAGAAAATGCAACTTTTTGGAACCAGGTCCTCACCACTTCTGTCGCCGTGTAAACTTGCAATACGTGGAACACAGCCTCATTCCTACATGCCTATTATGTTCTCAGTTAAATAGTTTGTTCTCACCGCTCTGCTGAAGAACACCTTTCTGCAGAGGAGCATGGTATTTCATCAAGTGGTGTTCCATTACCGCCCTCTACTGGCCTGGCATGCGTACTGCAGCGTTTACAGATGTTTTTGCGGCTCCATGTTCACACAGATTTTTTTCACGATGTTGTCATATGAACGCAGAATTTTTTTAAATGCAAAAGCTTGGTCCCCTCCTGTTCATCATTTTCTTGCTCCCCCTTGGCAACATCATCCGTCAACATGGCCTTCATTTTCACTGCTACGCTGATGACATCTAGCTCTATATTTCCACCAAATCCATAACCACTTGAACACACTCCACTATCACAAACTGCCTCTCTGAAATAAAAACATGGATGCATACCAACTTCCTATCACTGAACTACGACAAATCCGACCTCATAATCATCGGCCCCAAGTCCCTCACAAATCCCATTCCAAATTTCCCTCTCACTTTAAATAACTCTACTCTATCTCCTGCACCTCACATCCGTAACCTTGGAATCATTTTTGACAGCAACCTTTCTTTTCAACACCACGTCACCCAGCTCACTAAAACGGCCTTCTTCCACCTCCGAAACATCCCCCACCTCCGTCCATTCCTCTCTTTCTCTGCCGCAGAAACCCTTATCCACGCATTCATCACATCCTGTTTAGATTAATGTAACAGCATCCTGTACAGCACATCATCCAAAGTCCTCCATAAACTCCAATACATTCAGAACTCTGCTGCACGCCTCCCGTGACCACATCACCCCCGTCCTCCAACATCTTCATTGGCTCCCCGTCCCCTACCTACTGCATACAGTTTAAAATCCTCCTCCTCACCCACAAAGCCCTCCACCACCAGGCCTCCTCCTACCTCACTGATCTCCACCACCAGGCCCCTTTCTACCTCACTGACCTCCTCCACCACCAGGCCCCTTCCTACCTCACTGACCTCCTCCACCACCAGGCCCCTTCCTACCTCACTGACCTCCTCCACCACCAGGCCCCTTCCTATCTCACTGACCTCCTCCAGCACCAGGCCCCTTCCTACATCACTGACCTCCTCCACCACCAGGCCCCTTCCTATCTCACTGACCTCCTCCACCACCAGGCCCCTTCCTATCTCACTGACCTCCTCCACCACCAGGCCCCTTCCTACCTCACTGACCTCCTCCACCATCACACTCCTTCCCGTAACCTGCGCTCCTCACATGCCAACCTCCTGTCCCCACCTCACAGAACCAAGCACCGAACCTGGGGGGGACAGAGCCTTCTCAGTAGCCGCCCCCACCCTCTGGAACTCACTCCCCTCCCATATACAAAACTGCTCTGACCCTTCAGCTTTCAAATCTCTTTTAAAAACTCACCTTTTTAAGTTAGCTTTTCATTTGTGATTGTACTGTTGTGTTGTTTTATTTGATCTGTGTTATTTGTTTATTTTGCTTGTATTGATTTTAACAATTGTACAGTGTCTTTGAGTTTTTGAAAAGCGCTATATAAATAAAATGTATTATTATTATTATTATTATTATCTGTGATCTGAACTAGGTTTTCAGCTGAGTCAGCAAGTCCAATATGGCGGCATCACAGAGGCAGCCTCCATGTTTTAGACAGACGATGGTTTGGGTACGAGCTAATCTTAAGAGTAGACAGCATCTGACTCATCAAGAAGGAGTGTTGTTGGATGGAACTGGATAATCTAAACAACATGTTGTTTACTCTGATTGGTTATTGATTTAACTGTTGAATAACGATGTTAATAAACCTGATAATACTTTCAGTGTGAAAAACCAGGACATATTTCTCAAACTCAACTCTCCGCTCAAAGAATCCAAGAGGGATTTCTGAAGCATTTCTTACCAACAAATGAAAAAAAAAGAAAGTCACTCAAAACCTCCAGAGATCTGTTTCTACTGCACACAAATGATGGCAAAGCTGAAAGCCTTCAATGACAAATCCAACCGAGAGAACACATCAAGCAGGAAAACATCAGATAAAAGAAATTCAGCCAGAACTGCAGATTTTAAAAAACCAACAACTTTTAGTGTAGCTTCACCAAGAAACCCTTAATTCTGAGAGAACAGAAACTTTAATGAGAGTTTTCAACCCAATGTGAATGTTTGGCTGTTAGAAAGGTCAGAGGTCAGAAAGTATGGAAGCCAGCTGAGTGATGTTCTTGGACGGGTTCTTCCTAAAGGTCGTTGACTTTTACCCGTTCCAAGAAAGGACGCGTGATGAGAAGTATTTTAGTTCCAGTTCACTCGAACTGATTCACATGTAGACACTCAGATGGACGTCATAGTGACACTGTGGAAGAGGTTAGGTGAGTCATACTGAGTCAGTGTGATCGGTATGATTACACACATTACAGGATGTATTGCATGAATAGGATTGTATTTATAAGTAAGCTCCGTTGTGACCCACTTTTATAAGAAGGATGAATAAAACTGAGATATTGAAAGGGCAAGAAGAGCACCGTCGATGGTTTCCTGGAAAGTTGCTGCAGGCCGTGCAGCGAGGCAACAAACGTGATGTTTGTTTGAAGGAAGGGTTATTTGGAGTTGAAGATGAACCCTGATCACTCCAGGACCTGTCATTTGGTTGTTTTCTGTTTACTGATGGATTGGAAACGATGGGATAAGATTGGAGATGTGTGTGCGTGTGTGTGCCGTCCTCCTCTGTGTCTATCCTGTGTGTACAGGGGTTGCGTTGGGTTGCGGCTGTCATCTCGTATTATCACCAGATTGATGTGGCAGTGAGACGGTGGGTGAACCGTACGGAGCTTTTAAATTAAGAGAGGATAAAGAAAGCAGGAAACGGGGTAATGCTGAGGGTAAAGGAAAGAGCTGCGTTGATTCATCATTAGTGCTGATGATGAAATCTGACAATGCTTTAGCATCAGTCTAAACTTTAAAAAATGCCTCTCAATATCGTATAATGGGCGAGATGTTCTCACACCAGCAGCTCTGTATCCAGGCCTGGCCAGGTTTGCACATGCAGAGATGTCTAACAATAATTCAATATATTATCAGGTATGCATGTGCAGAAATATTATGCATTTTTGCAAACAATCTAAAAATGTCTGGGGCGTGTTGGTTTAGGCATGCGGACCATTTTCAGAGGCTCGTCCTTGTCGCAGCAGACCCTGGATCGACTCCCAGCCACAGCTGTTTTCCTGCATGTCTTCCTTTGCTCTATACTCCCTACAATTCCTTTCTCCCTTCAGCTGTCCTATCTAATAAAGGTAACAGAAGCCCAAAAAATAACAATGTATAATGGCTGCAGTCTTGTTGAGTCTAGGAACCCAAAATAATCGATTAGGTCTCGGCACATAAACCAACCAGTTGGGTCTAGGTACCAAGATACTTGCTGGTTTGCATGTGCAGAGTTTTCTAACAATAATTCCACATATTAACCCTACATGCATGTGAAGAAATATTATGCATTTTTGTAAACAATCTAAAATGTCTGGGGCGTGTTTGTTTAGGCATGCGGCCCATTTTCAGAGGCTCGTCCTTGTCGCGGCAGTCCCTGGATCGACACCCAGCCACAGCTGTTTTCCTGCATGTCTTCCATTGCTCTATACTCCCTACAATTCCTTTCTCCCTTCAGCTGTCCTATCTAATAAAAGTGATAAAAAGCCCCAAAAATAACAATGTATAATGGCTGCAGTCTTGTTGAGTCTAGGAACCCAAAGTACTCGATTAGGTCTCTGCACATAAACCAACCAGTTGGGTCTAGGTACCAAGATACTTGCTGGTTTGCATGTGCAGAGTTTTCTAACAATAATTCCACATATTAACCCTACATGCATGTGCAGAAATATTATGCATTTTTGTAAACAATCTAAAATGTTTGGGGCGTGTTGGTTTAGGCACGTGGCCCTTTTTCAGAGGTTCGTCCTTGTCGCGGTAGTCCCTGGATCAACTCCCTGCCACGGGGGATTTCCTGCATGTCTTCCTTTGCTCTATACTCCCTACAATTCCTTTCTCCCTTCAGCTGTCCTATCTAATAAAGGTGATAAAAAGCCCCAAGAAATAACAATGTGAATTGGTTGCAGTGTGGTTGAGTTAAGGCACCCAAAGTACTGGATTAGGTCTCGGCACATAAACCAACCAGTTGGGTCTAGGTACCAAAATACTTGTTTGCACATGCAGAGCTTTCTAACAATAATCCCACATATTAATCATTTTGCATGTGCAGCAATATTATGCATTTTTGTAAACAATCTAAAATGTTTGGGGCGTGTTGGTTTAGGCACGCGGCCCATTTTTAGAGGCTCGTCCTTGTCTCAGCAGTCCCTGGATCGACTCCCGGCCACGGCGGATTTCCTGCATGTCTTCCCCTGCCGTTTGCGCCCCACAATCCCTTTCTCCCTTCAGCTGTCCTATCGAATAAAGGCAATGAAAAGAAATAAGTAATATGGCTGCAGTGTGGTTGAGTTCAGGCACCCAAAGTACTCGATTAGGTCTCGGCACATAAACAAACCATTTAGGTCCAGGTACCGAAATACTTGCTGATTTGAACATGCAGAGCTTTCTAACAATAATTCCACATATTATCAGGTATGCATGTGCAGTAATATTATGCATTTTTGTAAACAATCTAAAAAGTCTGGGGCGTGTTGGTTTAGGCACGTGGCCCTTTTTCAGAGGCTTGTCCTTGTCGCAGCAGTAGCTGGATCGACTCCCAGCCACGGCGGATATCCTGCATGTCTTCCTTGCTCTGTACTCTCTTCAGCTGTCCTATCGAATAAAGGTGATAAAAAGCCCCAAAAATAACAATGTGAAATGGCGGCAGTCTTGTTGAGTCTAGGAACCCAAAGTACTCGATTAGGTCTCTGCACATAAACAAACCAGTTGGGTCCAGGTACCAAAATATTTGCTGGTTTGAACATGCAGAGATGTCTAACAATAAAGCCACATATTAATCGTTATGTATGTGCAGAAATATTATGCATTTTTGTAAACAATCTACAAAGTCTGGGGCGTGTTGGTTTAGGCATGCAGCCCATTTTCAGAGGCTCGTCCTTGTCGCAGCAGTCGCTGGATCGACTCCTGGCCACGGCGGATTTCCTGCATGTCTTCCCCTGCTGTTTGCACCCCACAATTCCTTTCTCCCTTCAGCTGTCCTATCTAACAAATGCAATAAAAAAAAGTAATATGGCTGCTGTCATGGAATTTTCATAGTCTTATATATGTTTGTAAGAATGTTTAACTCTTGTACCTTTCCAGTCTAAGTGTCAGGTGCAGAGTAACTTCCTTCAAATGTCAGCCGAAGCTACTGGGTGATCGGCGTGACAGGGTCAGTGTAGTAATCAAGGTCTTTCTCTCTGCTCCTGTCTTTATCTGTGTGTTGTGACC
Source organism: Notolabrus celidotus (assembly GCF_009762535.1). Classification (NCBI taxonomy): domain Eukaryota; kingdom Metazoa; phylum Chordata; class Actinopteri; order Labriformes; family Labridae; genus Notolabrus; species Notolabrus celidotus. Next base: position 1,482,547 of record NC_048292.1, read on the forward strand.
GACTTAGTGTCTCCAGACTAGAGCACAGGTCTTCTTCCCAATTGTTTTGTTTCTTATTGTCCAAATATGGGTATCTAACTTTAGTGTTGTCTTTGGGGATAAAGTACCACGCCTGAGGATTTGTCTGAGAGAACTGACTTGGCATTGCACTCTCCTGCCTGTGTACTGTTGTGTTATTTCTCCTTGGCCAAGTTCTACATAAACTATTTCAACCCAAGTCATCTGAGTCTTCTGTGTCCAGTGTCCAGTTTATTGATAAGTTCCACCACAGATGCAGTGAAGTTGAGTTCAGGCACCCAAAGTACTCGTTTAGTTCTCCACACAAAAACCAACCAGTTGGGTCCAGGTACCAAAATACCTGTTGAGGCTGGACTTAAAGCTCCTGGGGGGTCGGTGGCCAAGCAATTTAAACAAGCCTCAAATTCAGAGGCTGTAGTCCTTGTTGCAGAGGTTGCTGCTTCTATTCCCGGCCTTGACCATGTGCTGCAGGTCTTCCCCCACTCTCTACTCCCCACATTTCCAGTCTCTCTTCAACTGTGCTATCAATAAAGGCGAAAATGCCCCAAAAAATGTATACGTAAATGAAGCTCCTGTGAGAAACTCTCTGTTGTTCTTTGCACCCTCTGTGGACAAATCGGCCCCTCTTACATCCCTACAGATTTCCCCCTGCACATGCAAAACTACTGTTTCTAAACAAGCTCTCTTTCAGTGAAGTGTTACACTCTCTGCTCTGTTGGCTGTGGAGAAAGTAAAAAGGCCTTTTCTCCAGCATACGAAAGAAAGAAACGCTCCTTCTTGACAGTTCATACCTGAAAGAAAGTCACCTTGACTTCTCTTCAGAATTCAGCTCAGTCTCCATCCAATTCCAAAATTAACCGTGACATGCCTCTTGTAGCATTGCCAAAAGTTATCAAACAATATTGTGAAGGAAATCTCAGATTGGTGACAATGCACAAACTTTAAAACCTTAAATCCATGCAGCTAAAAGATGTCCAACTTTTAATGCAACAAAGCTCAAATACTGGACTCTGCATTTCTCAAAATACTGATTTGATCGCTGGTCATTTCTCTAAAACAAATCACCCATCTGAGGTCATCCCACATCCCTCCTGATCAATAACATCTAACTGCCTTACATGCATCACACTCTTTAACGCACCCTGCACGTCGTCCTCTGCAGTGACTAATCCGAGCTGATGGAGTTGTTTCCCTTTACATCTCCACCCTGCCTCCGTTTTCACATCTTCCTTCCCCTTTTTTTTTCTGAACAGCTGTTGTTAATGATGTCGCTGAATGTATCTGTATGTTTCCCAGCCACCACATGCTGAGGGTGAATGATGCAGAGTTCACTTGGTGGGACGAGCAGTGGGAGGCCCGTGAAATATGAGTTGGGAAAAGCTGATAATAACTACAATGTTAAATTTGCAAGGCTTTGATATGACAACATAAATGAAAGGGAGCGTAGTAAACAACAACAGAGGGCGGACCAAATCCCAGACACGACAGACACAATGGCTGTGCAGCTGTGACGAGTAACAGCCGGCAGTTCTCTTAATGATTTGGTGCGAGGCTCTCTTCTGAGAAAAGTTTTCACAAATGTTTCATCTGCTGGTGGGGGACTGAACAACTTCATCATCAACTTTTCATAAATGCATCAGAGTGTGGGGACGAGATTACGTTAGGATGCAAATAGATCACAGCTTTTTTTTACCCCTGAAGAGCCTTCTCACGTCCCCCGGTCCCCCCGTCTACTGTGCGACTGTGTGGAGCAATCAGAGGATCTGCTGACTGCCAGCACATTGTTTTATTGTCGGGATGCAGCGCGAGGAGATTCGGTTTGGGGACATGAGGTTCGATGTTTCTGTGGTTACATCTTCTGGAAACCTCAAACTGCAATAACTCAAAAAGCATGACGAGAGAGAAAGACTCCACAGAGGGTGATCTCAAACAGATCCTGCAAAGAAATGCAGAATCTGTCGGCATGGTGGAGGATTATGGTATTGGATTATGGTTTGGAGAACAGTCCACTGATGTTTCAGGGTGCATCGGCCCCATACAGGACAGAAGTCAGCGTAGGGATCACACGGCGTGAAAGACAACCCGTCTCCTTGCACCATCAGGCCATCAGCGATCATCTGATAATAGCTTGGCAGGATGTCTCCCAACTGGACACCCTGAAAAGTCGTCTCCCACAGGTTAAGTCATCATCAGATTATGGCCGATGGGGAGTGAGACTCATTGAGGTGCAGCCTCCATAAGCTGGGGTACCATTCATATTAGTGCCATTGAGAAATAAAAGGAACTGTAGCTTACACTTGGTACTGATACCCAATGGATCTTTTTAAAAATACTTAAATCTCAAAGGAAAGTATTTTCAACAACAAAGGAAAGGTCCCCCTTTCTAAACAGTCCCTCCAGGATTTTGCTGGATTTTTTTGTGATTGTTGCGTCCCCAAAAAGCCTGAATTTGCGACAGCTTTTTGAAAAAATTGCGGTGAAAGTTGCGATTTTTTTTTTGCTTTTTTCCCCCAATAACATCTCAGGGGCAAGTAAATACGCTAAATTACAGTTGTTTTTAGAAAACATTCTTGATGTGGCCACTGACTGTATTTTGATTCTCTTGATTCACAGAAAAATGCCATGAAAGGACTGTATTGCACATTTACGACGGTCCCTGAATGCACCTCGCTGCGACTGATGCACTGTCAGTTCACGGCACTCTGAAATGAATCTGCATCTTTGATGACGAGGAGTTGATCAAAACTTACTGAAGGTGTCTGATGTTTCACCAAACTGGATTAAATCAAGCTGTAGATGCAGAGCTTTTTACGGTAACCACAGCAACAACGTCAAACATCAAATATTAATCAGACGTACCCCGGTTGTGTCTTTGTCACTAACGTACACCGGGGGGGTAAAAATCCTCAATGAAGATGAGACAGATGCATGGAGGTGAGGAGAGCTGGTTCATAAAGCACACCTGCTGCAGGTAGAGACCAAGCTAACACTGAGCCCCTCAATCTATAAATAACAACGTTGTCATGGTCACTTGTCCCGCCTGCTGTCCTCTCTCTCTTTTCACCCGTTCTCTGTGCGTGTTTTGCTGTTGAAAAGTGACGATCAAGTGAAGACTTACGTTTATGTTCCAAGGAAGTCAAAACCGATGACGTGCAGGGGCTGAGATTAAGGTAATTGGTCAAATTTGCGGGAAAGTTGCAGTGATTGTAAAAAATTGCAGGGCCGCGAAAAAATCGCGCTGATTGGTTGAATTTGCGTTGATAGGTGCGATCGCAAAATCGCAACTTCCTGGAGGGACTGACTAAAATTTGAAGTCATTGTTGGTTTATGTCGATATACAGTCATGGACGAAAGTAGTGGCACCCCTTTGCAAAAGAAGTGTGAAAAAGGCTGCCTGTTGCCCGTCACTTTAAGAGTGTGGAGAGCCATCAGCCAATCGGTGGACGGCAGAGGGAGGTGCACAGACACTTCACACACACCAGCCTGCCTGCTGCATGAAGGACAGAGTTTATTCACTAGTTCTCCTTAGTTGATAAGATCTGATAGTTTAGAGTGTTCCTTATTTCAGATTTGTTCGTCCATTGAAAGTAAGTTGTTTTAATTGTCCTAATTGTCTGAGGTTATAGTATTGTCTTCGTACATTTCTGTTTCACGCTTGTAGAATAGTAAGTTTGACATGTATTGTTTGTGTTTGCAGAAACCACACACTCACGATTCAACAAATAAAGGACACTTTTCCTGAAACTCGGCCTGGTCATTGGAAGTACCTCTGATAAAGCGAAGCCAGAGTTCTTACCGGACTCTTCACAGCGATCCGAATTATCCTACCACTCTACACTAGTCGCACTATTTTTCAAGAAGAGTGGTCCAAAATTTCAGTTGAAAGGTGTAAGAAGCTTGTTGATGGTTATAGGAAGCGATTGGCTTCAGTTATTTTTTCCCAAGGGTGTGCAACCAAATATTAAGTTCAGGGTGCCAATAACTGCCAGGCTCATTTTTTGAGTTTTCTGTAAAATTATGTCAATTGTACCTTTTTTCTTCTGTTTTTTTGTGTTGTTCCAATGCACATAAATTCAATAAACATGTGTATACCAAAAGCATTTGCAATTGCAACAATTTCTGGGAGGAATGGTGAATTTTCTGGAAAAATTCCAGGGGTGCCAATACTTTCATCCATGACTGTATGTCCTTAATAATGCAAATTCATGCAAAGTTATTGCTTTTTTTTTTAAGCATCAAAGGCCTTCCTGCTCTTCCTTCAATGAAGCTATATTGTGGAGTCAGATAAAACTGCCACGAGAGCAGCATCCACACTTATCTCTTTATGAGCCACCATTGTTTACAGGCTTGCAGAAGCTTCTTGCTCATGCAACAGATAAACCGCGCCCGTAGCTACCGCCAATTCATCCTAAAATGAAGCTGATTGGTCCGGTCCTTCTCTGACCTGGATCAAGCATGTCAGCTAGAACCTTTGCAAGATGGATCCACCCAAAGACAGACATGGAGTCTGGCCAATCCATCTGCTTTGTAAGGCTAAGACAAGGACGGGGAATCGGGTCTTGATTCCTCTTGGCCTTTAAATACTCATCATACTACATTTTGTTGTGTTCTTCCAGTTGATTGAGTTCCCCTGAGTCCAAGATACCTCCAAACAAGTGATGATGAATCGTTTTAGGGGACCAGCTCATCGTCTTGTGTTCCAGACTTTTGGCTTTTGTTGTCCCGTCTGGTATCTGTTGTTTACTTTAAGTCAAAACCTCTGGACCACCCTGGATGCTGGTTCTAGTAAGCTCTAGTTTTTCAGGGATGGTGCACAATATTCCAACAACAAAGTCTTCCTCGATCATGTTGTTTTCTAATCATTGTGATGGCAATCAATACGTGAAGATTGTGCAGGTCTCCTGACCCAGCCACTCCCCATGTCCCTCCCAAACTTAACTCCATGCACAGGGGACCCTTAGAACCACCAAACTGCATTCACAACCAGCCAGACAGGAAGTAGACAGAGAAGTATTTGGTCTGTGCAGCCGTCACAACCTGCAGGCGTGGACTTGAACCAGACATCAGTTTTCTCTCCGTCTGAACAAAACAAGAGCCTCCCATCGCGCGGAGACGAGGCGGCGGCGGTCATTATCTCTCTGATGAGTCTCATGGCCTTGGTTTGGTTACGTGTCTTCCTCCAGCTGATTCAATTACAGCAGTGAAGTACAGCGCTCCGGATGCTGTATGGAAATGTGGATCCATAAGCGGTTCTATTATTCTCTGGAGGTGATGATGACAGTATATAAGAGCTCTGAACACGCTGACACCACATCTGTGACAGCGGGGGGGGGTTTTAGGGTCGTGTAATTAGACGGGACGTGAGCTCTGTCAGTGTGGTCGGGTAATAAACAGGCACAGAGACAAGCACGGGGTCAGCTACCTGTGAGGCGGGTCAAACACTGCTGTACATACACGCCGCCAACGCCACCGCCGCCGCCGCCGCCCCTCTCTATCTCCCGCTCCATCTCGATGAAACATGCAGAGCTGGTGTTCGGCTCTATAAATAAACGCCGCTGTCAAAGTGTCAGGTGGATTAACGCACGCTGAGTGTATGAGATGGCCTCAGGGCGGCCCCGGGGACCGTCAGACAAACTCACCACTCAGTTTCACCTACAGTCAGAGACGAGCAGGATTAAATTAAAATATCAGTTTGGATAAAGACTCATTTAAAGGCGGTGAAACACGCCCAGTAGACTTGTTTATTAAAGGATCTTTTTTTCATCATTATTCTGAGAGGAACTTTTTACAAAAGAACAGAGAAATCTGCAAATATCTTTGGAAAGAGAGAAAACTTTAAAAGCATCACTTTTGGCAATCTCAGCACCAAGATGTTTCCCAACAATGAAGTCTGCTGAATCCAGTCCTTCCTTTCTCGGCTAATTTCTGGCACAAGCTTTGAATCAAATCTCAGCTCCAAAAACAGATTTTTTCTTTCCCTTTTTTTGTGGAAAAATAAGATTGTTAAATCTGAAAGCAGTCTTCCTCAAAACACTGATTTCCTTTTTTTTTGTGCTTTTTTATTTCTGTTTGCCTGTTTTGAGTTTTACGCCTTTCTGTTTGCACAAATAAGAAACTCTGACCACATGTATGCAGCTTTAAAGGTGACATATCATGCAAAATCCACTTTTTAATGGTCCTCTACCTGAAATTTGTGTCCCTGTCTGCAACCCCCCTGAAAAGTAAAAAAATCCATTCTGCCCCTGTTCTGATTTCTCCACCTTTCTGTAAATGTGTGCTGAAACCAGCCGTTTCAGTTTTCAGTGTTTATCATACGTCACAACGCCATCCGGTCTGTCACAGGAAGTCAGAGCTCGGAGCTTGTTCAGCCCATAGACTGTATAAAATACAACTCAACCCCTCCTCCGTTTTTCATTCCCTGCACACGTGTGCTAACAAGGAGCTTAGGAGGGAGGCATGCTAGTTGTAGGCTGTCTTAATAAACACAAAGGTCGCTTTGACTCCCCACGTCTGCAGATTTGAAGATCTAGTGGATGATTTTGTAGTTTTCATGGATAAGTGCTAGCGCTAGTTAGCATAGCTACATAGCTACATGTCGTAGCTGTAGCTGTGTAGCAAGACACACGTCGACATGCTGACAAATAAAACAACAAGAAACACTAAATCTGTGACCAATCCTTCAGAAAGGTCCTGCTGCCTTTCTGGCAGAGGTCGGTTTTACTCCCCACGTCTGCAGATTTGAAGATCTAGTGGATGATTTTTATTTGTCATGGAAAAGTGCTAGCGCTAGTTAGCATAGCCACATAGCTACATGTTGGTAGCTGTGTACCAAGACACACGTCGACATGCTGACAAATAAAACAACAAGAAACACTAAATCTGTGACCAATGGTTCAGAAAGGTCCTGCTGCAGGCGCCTCTCCGTCAGGATCAGATTCTGGATCAGATTCAGAGGGTTGAAGTAACGCGGGTCTGTGAGCAGCCGTGTATATTCAGCCAACATGTAAACATTAGATCAACGTGCTGGACAGCCGAGGCCACACCCACTTCCTGAGGGGGCGTGGTCAGAGGGAAAACAGACTGTTCTGAGGAGGACTGAAGAAGAGGGCTTTTCAGGCAGACCAGAATCTGATTTCAAAGTGTTTTTTTGAGCATAAACTTTAAAGACATGTTTTGGGGACCTCTTAGACCAATATATGTTGATGAAAAAAGCGTGATATGTCACCTTTAAACTCTTTACACTCCTAGCTACTGCCAAGAGCGAGCATCTTTTTTTGCAACCTCAACACAGAGATCTTTGCTAACAGGGCTGTGACAAAGATTTCTGCCCGAATTGTAAAGCGTAGTCACGAGTACTAACTCCCATATATTGCACAAAAGAACTCAGGAATTCATAATCTTTGATCTCAGGATCTCTTATTACTATCTGTTCTGAGGGTCAGGACTGAACTTGGATAAAGGCCTTCAGGTTTGCTGCTCCCTCGACCTGGAACGCTTTACAAAAGGATCTAAAACTGTCTGATATGATATCTTTGAATGCTTTTAAGTGCTCCTTTAAAACGACTTGGAGGCTGAAGCATCTGTCTGCAGATGTTCTGTTTAAATGTGACTCAGGCTGTTTTTCTGGAGGTACCTGTTGTGTAGCTGTTGTATGCGTCTGATATTTGTGTTCATGTGTATTGTACAATTGTAACTGTAACTGTGCTGCTGCCAGGACTCTCTTGGAAAAGAGATTTTTAATAGCACTGAGCATTTCCTGTGCATTTCAGCATAGTAACCTTCATTATAAACTGAGGCCAGAGCGCAAGCATAATAAACATGAAGCACTTCCATTTTTAAGCATTCTAAAAACGTCTGCATAAAAAACAATTCTATAGATTGAGATATTACTTTGGTCCACTTCCTGTGATCTGTCTTCATTTATCCCTTTACCTCTTTCTTCAATTAGAAAAACAAATCCATAATCAGGATTATTCATAAACTGGAACGTTTCCTTATAAAAAATATATATTTTTTCTTTTTTCCCCAGTGATGAAAAATGAAGCCTTTATAGTATTATATTTATTATTGTTGTAAGTAAGTAAGTACATTTTATTTAATAAAATCACAAAGTGCTTTATTCAATTTAAAATGAAATCATAAAACAGAAACAGACAATACTATATTTAAAACATTAGTCTACAAGATGAGTCGAAGACCTGTTTAAATAAATGTGTCTTTAAGAGTTTTTTTAAAAGTGACAACAGAGACAGCTGAGTGAATATTTACAGGAAGAGTGTTCCACCATGTTGGTGCCACCACTTCAATCAATCAATCAATCAATCATCAATCAATCAATCAATCAATCTTTATTTGTATCGCGCCAAATCACAACAAACGTTATCTCAAGACTCTTTTACAAACAGAGCAGGTCTAGACCACTCTATGTCAAATTATGAACAGAGACCCAACACCAAGACAGGGTAAGACTCAGTCTGACCCCACCTTAATCCACCATGAGCATTGCACCTCACAGTATTTAGCTAGTTACAGTGGAGAGGACAAACTTCCTTTAACAGGCAGAAACCTCCAGCAGGACCAGACTCATGTTAGACACACATCTGCTGAGACCGAGTTGGGTCTGGAAAGACAGATAGAGGGGAGTAAGAGAGTATCAGCTGGAGTCCAGATCGTCCGCAGCAGGAGGACGTCTACGGCAGCTCAGAGGAACCTACGAGACAAGGGAGCTCAGGGACTCCAGAAAGGTCTATGGTTAGTAACTTTAATGGGACAGGCAGAGTTAAAGTAAGTGATGAGGGGGTTGGGGGGGAAGGGGGTGAGCTAGGATCCCAGTGTGTCAGTGTGCCAGTTCCCCTGGCAGTCTAGGCCTATAGCAGCATAACTAAGAGCTGGTCCAAGCCTGATCCAGCTCTAACTATAAGCTTTATCAAAAAGGAAAGTTTGAAGCCTACTCTTAAAAGTGGAGAGGGTGTCTGCCTCCCGGACTGGTAGAGGATTCCAAAGGAGAGGGGCCTGATAACTGAAGGTTCTACCTCCCATACTACTTTTAGAGATTTTAGGTACAACTAGCAAGCCTGCATGTTGGGAGCGTAGAGTTTGGTCACCTTTCATCCTCAAGGGACAACCAGCAAGCCCTGGTCAGAAGACCTGAGTGACCTGCTGGTGAGGTACTGAGGGATGGAGCAGGTCGGCGATGTATTCAGGATCTCTGACCTTGCAGAGCTCTATACACAAAAACAAGAACTTGAAAATGAGTCCTAAATTTAACTTGAAGCCAGTGTAGATAGAATTGGGAAGATAGAATTGGAGTGATGTGGGTTGTCCGCTGAGCCTTGCAGCAGCGTTCTGAACTAATTGAAGACGATGGAGGGATGATTTACTGAGGCAGGTGAAACGTGAATTACACTTGTCCAGTTGGGGTGAAACAAAAGCATGAATGATCATTTCCAGTTCAGGATGTGACACAGCAGACCGAAGTTTGGCAATGTCTTGCAAATGGAAGAAACATGACCGATACAATTGTTTAATGTTGTCTTCTTTTTTTAACAACAGCTTGTGTTGGTATGACAATAAAAACCTTGAATCCTTGAATCTGTCCATGCTTTTCCCCCTTTTTTATTTGCAGTAATTTTGGCTCCTGAAATCTTAAAATGTTTTTTATCCACGGAGCAATTTCTGTTCCTCTTTTATGTTTGTGCACGATTCCTTTTGTTCTCTGAGCTCTGGAGATATTAAAAATGACAGCTGCAAAATAATCTGATTAAAGATTAGCGTCCCGCTCCAACAATAAACATGAGTTACTGCTTCTCTTTGTTTTTTTAGGATGCTTCATGAAAAGTCTTCTGGGTTTTGGAGAGCTAGCTGGCCAGAATTTAAGGGAAATGTTCCAGAATTCCTGGGGGGCTGATAACTTTGACCTCGAGTGTACTTGGGAAATATACCAGCTGGGCTAAAAAGGCAGGACAGGTATTTATTACAGATACTATTAGCTGGTAGTAAGAACGCTATAACCAGGAAATGGCTGAATATAGAATCCCCAATATTAAAGGAATGGACAGACATTATTCAAGACATTTTTTTTTGTATGGAACAACTGACTTTCTCACTAAGAAACCTTGAACTGACATGACCTTAAGGATTCTAAAGAAATTCTCAGACACTTAAAGGTGACATATCATGCTTTTTTCATCAACATATATTGGTCTAAGAGGTCCCCAAAACATGTCTTTAAAGTTTATGCTCAAAAAAAATCTTTGAAATCAGATTTTGGTCTGCCTGAAAAACCCTCTTCTTCAGTCCTCCTCAGAACACTCTGTTTTCCCTCTGACCACGCCCCCTCAGGAAGTGGATGTGCATCGGCTGTCCAGCACGTTGATCTAATGTTTACATGTTGGCTGAATATACACGGCTGCTCACAGACCCGCGTTACTTCAACCCTCTAATCTGATCCAGAATCTGATCCTGACGGAGAGGCGCCTGCAGCAGGACCTTTCTGAAGGATTGGTCATAGATTTAGCGTTTCTTGTTGTTTTATTTATCAGCATGTCCACGTGTGTCTTGGTACACAGCTACAGCTACATCTATGAAAATGTAGCTATGTGGCTATGCTAATTAGCGCTAGCACTTATCCATGACAAATAAAAATCATCCACTAGATCTTCAAATCTGCAGACGTGGGGAGTCAAACCGACCTTTGCCAGAGAGGCAGCGGGACCTTTTCTGAAGGATTGGTCACAGATTTAGTGTTTCTTGTTGTTTTATTTGTCAGCATGTCGACGTGTGTCTTGGTACACAGCTACAGCTATGAACATGTAGCTATGTGGCTATGCTAACTAGCGCTAGCACTTATCCATGACAAATAAAAATCATCCACTAGATCTTCAAATCTGCAGACGTGTGGAGTAAAACCGACCTTTGTGTTTATTAAGACAGCCTACAACTAGCATGCCTCCCTCCTAAGCTCCTTGTTAGCACACATGTGTGCAGGGAATGAAAAACGGAGGAGGGGTTGAGTTGTATTTTATACAGTCTATGGGCTGAACAAGCTCCAAGCTCTGACTTCCTGTTACAGACCACATGGCGTTGTGACGTATGAAAAACACTGAAGTCTGAAACGGCTGGTTTCAGCACACATTTACAGAAAGGTGGAGAAATCAGAACAGGGGCAGAATGGAGTCTTTTCATTCTCAGGGGGTTTGTAGACAGGGACACAGATTTCAGGTAGAGAACCATTAAAAAGTCCATTTTGCATGATATGTCACCTTTAAGAACTGGACATGCATGCTGTTGTCAAGCATTTTTACTCCCTCATGATGATGACCCTGTCTGTCTTCTGTTCTCAGTATTGTTTGTAACAAAACAAGACAAATAAAGTCTCAAGATAAATAATGATTAGTCATGAGTTTAATCAGCAGATCCCTCATTAAAACATCTGTTTGGTCACCGCCCTGATAGAAATGTTCTCTTTCTGAAAAGCAGGAAAAAAGGACCCGAGCCCTGAGCCGAGTGTGTTCCCAGAAACTTTTACAAAAGCACATTTTGAAGCTGCAGAGCGGAGCCAGAATGGATCATTGAACTTCTGAGGGGCAGATTATGAGCACACTCTACTCGCACACTAACACGCAACAGGCACACACGCTCCTCTACACGAGAACCACACACAGATGTGGACAACAAGCCCACTCTTGTACACTGTTTGGACTTGACATTGGGAATCAATGGAGGCTGTTCGATACTGTTGGCTCCTCTGACTTCACACACACACTCACACACACACTGGCTGCTGTTAAGACGATGCCAGTGGCACAGATGGAAGTTTTCCTGGATCTGGAAAGCTATCAAAAAGCTTTCGGGCTTTGACAGCAGAGAGTTAGTGAGTCTATATTTCGAGTCGTACCTGAGCTCTCACCAGTGTTCCTTGTTACTCATTGTTTCCCTGCAGAGGTTTTTCTCTCCTCTTTGTTCTGTGTTCAGACGTTTTGTTCCTCTTCTGTCTTTTTTTTTTCTTCCCGTCGCCGTGTGAGCTTTTCACAGCCGCTGCCCAAGGCTGCATCCATCAAAGCAGTCAAGGCACCACAGCCAATTGATTCCCTAATCGAATATCATTATTACCAGCAATTAGCCTGCACTATGACTTCAGTTAAAATCACTAATTAAAAAATGTGTGCCGGGGAAAGAAGAAGAGGTATGTCTTTGTGAAACGTGCGCCGTAACGTCTCGGCACGGCGAGGTATTTAGGAGCTCCTATTAATCACTTCGCTGTCGTGGCGGTGTGTTCGACACAGCGATCAGCGAGGCGGTGGGGGCCCACCTGTTTGTGTGTGATGCTCGCTCAGCAGATGGCCCACCCAAGGCGTGGTGCGGGCTAATTGCTGTTGATTCATACACAACAGCCAACATGTTTTTTTTTTTTAATGGAGACATGCTTTCTTTATCGAACAAAGACTAAAGGGGGAGGGAGTTAACGAGCAGACAGATCACACTACAGGCTGATTCAGAGGCTTTCCCATTTATTACAACTCTGATCTACAGAATGTGAAACTCTGGATTATATCCACCTTTCTGTGCATTCAAATTTAGAGTCTGGAAGAACGTGGAGTCTCTCATGGGACAGTGTTTATCTCAAAAACACAGATTGTATTTGTTCTTCAGGCATTTTAAGATTTAACGATTATGTCTTTAATGCATTTATTAAAGGTTTGTTGTATTACTCTTTGTTTCTGCAACATGTAGCAAACTCCAATCTTGTTTAGTCATTAAAGGTGTAGGAATATTTAGCAGCACAGAAATGGAATATAATATCTATTACTATGTTTTAATCACCTGAATATGAAGACCTTCCTTTTTAGTCTCACTTTTGAGTTTTATTTTATTTCACCTTACTTTATTATCTATTTCAAATTTTAGCCACTTTTATTCATTAATTAATTATTTTTTTTTATTTTTTTATGTATGTATTTTTTTATCTATGTATTTATTTATTTTTTTATTATCTAGTTCAAATTTTAGCCACTTTTTATTAATTAATTAATTTTATTATTTATTTATTAATTTATTTATTTATGTATGTATTTGTTTATTATCTAGTTCAAATTTTCGCCACTTTTTATTTTATTATTTATTTATTTATTTTAAGTATAGCATCTTATTTTCTTTTTAATGGTTTAATATTTTAGTGTTTTATCATCTGAGAAATTATTCTATTTTGTTGAGTTTAATTTCCTGCATTCAGTTTTAACATCTTGTGTTTCCTCATTAAAATATCATGAGAGCGTTTCCTCAGTTCGTTCAGAAACTTCTTTTTTATTTTTCATTTATTTATTTTATCTGTATTGTTTTTATTGTTTTTATTATTATTGTTGTATATATGGTGTTCTTAACTTTAGGATTGTGTGGTGGGTTTGGGGTTAGGGCTGGGGTTGGGATTAGGATGGGGGGGTTATTTTTATTTATACATATAGCTTTGTTTTTTTATTTCTTAAATTTGAAGTTGTTTTTATGTACAGCACTGTTACAATGTGATTGTATGAAAGTGCTTTATAAATAAATTTTGATAGATAGATAGATAGATAGATAGATAGATAGATAGATAGATAGATAGATAGATAGATAGATAGATAGACAGAGAGAGAGAGAGTGAGAGAGACAGAGAGAGAGACAGAGGGACAGAGAGAGAGACAGAGAGAGAGACAGAGGGACAGAGAGAGAGAGAGAGTGAGAGAGAGTGAGAGAGAGAGAGACAGACAGAGAGACAGACAGAGAGAGAGACAGAGAGAGAGACAGAGGGACAGACAGAGAGACAGACAGAGAGATAGAGAGAGAGATAGAGAGACAGACAGAGAGAGAGACAGAGACAGACAGAGAGATAGAGAGAGAGACAGAGAGACAGACAGAGAGACAGACAGAGAGAGAGAGACAGAGAGACCGACAGAGAGATAGAGAGAGAGATAGACAGAGACAGACAGAGAGATAGACAGAGAGACAGACAGAGACAGACAGAGAGACAGAGAGAGAGACAGAGAGACAGACAGAGAGAGAGACAGAGAGAGAGAGAGAGAGAGACAGACAGAGAGATAGAGAGACAGACAGAGAGATAGAGAGACAGACAGAGAGACAGACAGAGAGATAGACAGAGAGAGAGATAGAGAGACAGACAGAGAGACAGACAGAGAGATAGAGAGACAGAGAGAGAGAGACAGACAGACAGACAGAGAGATAGAGAGACAGACAGAGAGAGAGACAGAGAGAGAGACAGAGAGAGAGAGACAGAGACAAAGAGACAGAGAGAGAGAGACAGAGAGAGAGACAGAGAGAGAGAGACAGAGACAGAGAGACAGAGAGAGACAGACAGAGAGACAAAGAGAGAGACAGACAGAGAGAGAGACAGAGAGACAGACAGACAGACAGACAGACAGACAGACAGACAGACAGAGAGACAGAGAGACAGACAGACAGACAGACAGACAGACAGACAGACAGACAGAGAGAGAGACAGACTGACTGACTGACTGACTGACAGATAGATATGAAGATTGTTCTTTTGTTGACTTAGAATGAGACTTTTAAATCTTCATAAGAGTTGGTCTCCTTGCACGGAGGCAGCCATCTTGCACCGCCACGTTTCTGGAGTTGCACAGAACAGACAAACTATACGCCAGGTGTGTTCTTGTGATCTGTCTGACAATGTGCCGGTTGTAGAAGTTAGAAGAAGAAGGAAGAGAGCAGTAGTATTGATGCATGTTTGTTTAAAACAGTAGCTTTTATTAATCAACAGCCAACGTTGCTTCACCAACGAAGGGGGAAGAATAGACGCCAATTAAGCCGACGAGCCAATCAGGAACGAGACTGACAATCTCAAGATTCTTATTCCTGATTCCTGAAAACACTTCTGTTTGTGTGAGACGTACTTTATTTTGATTTTCCTCATCAAAGAATCACAGTAAAGTCTGCTCACAGAGAGTAAGGTGAGATTTTTTGTCAGGAAATATGTACAGGACAAGATCCTGAAAAAAGAGATATCACTTTGTCCACAGGGGGCGCCAAAATCAACTCAAATGAGACTACCAGGAAGAAGACTGACTGCTGATGTGAAGTCTAAGTCTCAGAAGGAGTCGATGTTTATATCCTCTATGGAAAAGCTGGATTGGATCTTTGGTTTGAGGGTGTCATCAGCATAGAGTGACAGTTTATGAAATCACAGACATGTTCCATCTTTGGGTTTGGGGAACTTTCTTAAAGTGTCATATTCAAGGAAACAGAGAAATGTGCCAACCTCTCTTTCTTTCTCTCACCACAACAAAAAGCTCTTTATTCAAAAGCCAGGTATTACCATCAGAGGCACAGAACGCTGTATTTCCTCAAATACACGACTCCACGGGTCACAGGGGAAATGAAATACAGAATGAAAGCCACCCTCAAGTACACAATCACAAATAACAAAAACAGGTCTCCACTCTTAGAAATGTCTTTATACAGACTCTACTCACCTGAAAGCACCGGGCCTGCTCTCGACTTAGTGCACGAGGACCTTCTCTGAACCTTCAAATCTTATATAATGCTCCTGTGATCGTCTCAGCGCCGTGCGAGGAGCAGCTTCGTATATATTCTGAGTTTAGGAGCTGAGTTTGTCTGGCGTGTCGTATCAGCTGCAGCCTAATAGGCCCCGGCTCGAGCGCACACACAAAAAGCAACACAGCAGAAGTAGGACTAATGGACGGACCTGGGTAATTCGTGTTGAGTCAAATGTCAGTGGTCGGAGGAGAACGCCGGCTGTGGTGGGGGGTGGCTTTCAGCTCGGCGCAGAGGTCTGCGATGAGGGTTGGGGAGCGGTCATGGTCGGCGGGTGTCTGCTGAGGTCTTTGTTAAAGTCCATTCTGTGTGCGGCAGCGGGGGGAAGCGGAGAGCGGCGGAGGCCTTGTGGAGGAGACGGAGTGGAAATCAATGGAGCTGCTGGAGACCATCCTCTCGCTCGGCACGACGCTCGCACTCACACGGCTTTCTCCTGCACTCTGTGACTCAGCTTGACCCCTTTTTCCTTTTTATTTTCACTCTCTCCTTCTGACGGCGAGGTCTCTCAGTCTCTGTCGTCCTGAGCCGGTGTCTGAACACTTCTCAAAATACTCCTGCTTTCCTTCCTCGAGGGATATAATGTACGAGCAACAAGTCTGATATGCGGCGTTGAGGAAGCAACCGCACGACCCTCAGATATTTATCAGAGGAAGCTGAAAGCAGCTTTTCAAAAGGAGAAACGAAAGGTGCAAGTGAAAGGACGGCAAACATCCATCCGGTTTGGGGTCACAGCCGGTCAGGCGGTGTAAACCCTGCAGAGTTCACCAGTCACAGAGACAAACGAGCAATTAAAGTCACCAATTAACCTGATGAGCATGTCTCAGACTTTGAGAGGAAGCCACACATGCAATCTCCACATGAAACCCATGGGAAGACAAAGAGAAGGAAGTAGGGGAGCTGTTAGAAGAGATCAGGGAAATGTTTCAGAGCTAGGTCATGAAGAGACCGAATGAAAGAGGAGGGACTGAATGTGGACAGGAAAGTCAAAGCCACACATGCACAACCAAAACAAGGAGACACAAGGTAACCTGGAGCACTAGTGTTTAAAGAGTAACATAGCTAGCTAAGCCATTTTGCTAAAGAACATGGAGTAAGATGTGTTGATTTCAGGACTGTTTTCCAGCATGCTTCAAGGCTGGTTGTGATGGAATCTAAAAGGAGGCAGGGCTGCTTAAAAGGTCTAAAGTTTGTGCACCACAGCAGAGATGTAACCCCAGAGATGTTTACTTAGCCGCTTGAATCGCTCTGCAAACATAAACACACTTAAAAATCCAGCAAACTGCTGCAGAATGAAGCTAAACTACAGAGAAGTGCATGCAAGTGCTCCTTTTCAAAGGAGAAACGAAAGACACCAGTAAAAGGACGGCAAACATCCATCAGGTTTGGGGTCACAGGGGGTCATCTGGCAAGAGGCGGGGTAAATCCTGCAGAGGCCACCATTCACAGAGACAAACGTGCATTTAAAGTCACCAATTAACCTGATGAGCATGTCCTGGACTAGGAAAGGAATCCACAGATGCACCGTGAACATGCATCCTCCACAAGTAATCTGAGGACCTGCAGGAGAGGACCGACAAGACAAGGAGAAGGAAGTAGGGAAGCTGTGAGACAGAATGAAAGGAGGAGGGACTGAATGTGGACAGGAAAGTCAAGGCCACACATGCACAACCAAAACTAGGAGACAGAAGGGAACCAGGAGCACTAGTGTTTTGCAAGCTAGGTAACTTAATAAAGAACATGGAGCAAGATGTGTTGATTTCAGTGCTTTGGTCCAGCTTGCTTTAAGGCTGGTTGTGATGAAATCTAAAGGAGGCAGGGCTGCTTAAAAGGACTAAAGTTTGTGCACCACAACAGAGATGTAACCCCAGAGATGTTTACCTAGCTGCTTGAACCGCTATGTCTCCCAAATGTGGTAAAACACCTTGATTTTTTAATCTTCTGCTGTAAAGCCTGCCCTGCAAAATCTTGGGGTCCAAATGGACCAAGCTTTGAGTTTGGACCAGCATGTAAATGGTCTGGTTCGCTGCAAAACTAAGGCCCATTGTGTCCAAAGTTGAGCTTGAGATGATCGTTCATGCTTTTGTTTCATCTCGTTTAGACTTCTGTAATTCCATGTTGAATTGTCTCAGCAGCACGTCTTTGAAACGCCTACAAGGGGTCCAAAACGCTGCAGCTAAGCTCCTCACAAAATCCTGCAGAAGGTCCCATGTCACACCCATACTTAAGTTTTTGCATTGGGTTCCCATTAAGTTCTGAATCCAGTTTAAAACTCTTGTGACTGTATAAAGTGATACATGGTCAGGCTCCAGCAGGACTCTGAGGTCCTCAAATCAGGGTTTGCTGGCTGTCCCTTGCACCAGATTAAAAACTAAGGGTGACTGTGCTTTCGAGGTTGTTGCTCCACAACTGTGGAACATTCTTCCTCCAGAACTGGGAGCTGAGGACACTGTGGTCTGTCTTGCTTGTTGCTTTTTATTCTGTTATTGTGAAGCACTGTGCGGCACCTGTTCTAGAAAGGTGCTATATAAATAAACTTTATTATTATCATTATGCAAACATTAACTCTCTTAAACATCCAAAAAACTACTGCAGAAAGAAGTTAAACTACAGAGAAGTGAATGCATCCCACTGTTCTCCAGCCCTGCTAATGTGTGTTGAACATCCGCCCGTTTGGAGGCAGAAATCTGGAGCTGGTGCTTGAATGTGCAGCTTATGAGGGAGCTGAATATCATGAATAATAACTACAGAGCTTCTTACAGTAATAATAACACACACACACACACACACACACACACACACATAATGCTTGTACTTGTATTGTACGAGGCAACAATTGCCCACAGCTATCATCCATTGTTTTAGACGTTTAATTGGAAACACAAAAGCAGCCCACGCTCTGGCTAATGCACACAGTGTATCCAGCCCCCAGAGATCGCAGTGAGATACATTAAACCCCCCACCCACCGCCACCCCTCTCACAGGGGAACGGAGGGGTGTGGGGTGTTCAACCTCCATCTGTCTCCCTCACAAGGCGCCTGAGCTCGGGGACATAACACTTTTCTCCTCGATAAACAAGGTGTGGGCCACTAAGCAGCGCCCGCCGCTAAAGTCGCCTGAATGTAACTGACCGCCGCTTATCTGACTGAATATCAATAACAAACATTTTTATGCTCTGCTTCCTCAAATTTTCGAGCCTATTAATCCCAGACTGGAATAAACACCCGGCGCCTTAAGGCCTGAAACAATATCTTTTGCCCCCCTTGTAACTTAACTTGTCAGGAATAATGCATGAAGGTGCAAAGTGCATTCGATAGCAGCTTCTCAGGCAAACAGAAGCTCTCTGTTTCCACTTTGTGTAATAGCTGTTCACACTGTGAGAAAGAAAAGCTGCAGGAACCCAGAATCAATGTGTTATTTAAAGAAATAGAGCGGGATCATTTGCAGTAATACTCCACACACGCTTCACCAATAAACTCCTCTATACGGAGCAGAAAGCAGCAGCAGCAGCAGCTCCGGCGAGAAGAGGATCCAAATATTCCAAACAAGCAATTAGACTGAAAGTGTTCGTGGTTCTGCTTCAGTTCACTGTATGTTTGTAGCTTTAGATTAAATTCTTGTTTTAAACCAACTTAAATCACTTCACAAACTTACCAACCGTATACAACTGTAACAAGCTCCCACTTCCTGACTGTCTGTACGATGTAATCTGTGTTCCCTTAAAGCTGGAGTCAGATTTAGATCCACTTTTTGTTCTACTGGTTGAAATGATCTTTATGTCCTGATAGCAATCAATACTGGGGATGCACTGATCCTACTTTTTAGGTCCAGATACCGATACCTGGACTTTGGTATCTGCTGATACCGAAGTATAACTTTGGCATCACGCCCCGGTATCATTTGTGTGCAGGAAACACATTCAAATAAGAATCATGACACAACTTAATGTAAATGAGCTGACGTGTTCAGGTAGGCTGGAGTTCAAGCGGAGCAGTATTTATGTGATGGTGAACTGTACCTGGGTTCAAAGTGCTAAACCAGAGGGTGGAATGAAGGATTTCAAGGATCCAGAACAATTAAATCCAATAACCTGTCAATTTTTTCACACTTTGAATCCATTAAACGAAGGTTTCTTGGGGTGCTTGTGGCCTAGCGGTCTAAGCGCCCCACATACAGAAGCTACAGTCCTCGTTGCAGGGGTGCGGGGGGTGAGACGGAGTCCTGAGGAAATGCTACATTCAAATTCATGCTAGTTTTCTGTGACTAATAACCCTAGCTTCAAACTATGTGCATTTCTATCCAGAAGCAGGACTGCATCCAACACAGAGGTGTTTCATTAGAGTATTTTAACCAGAGGATGGCGCTATATTAGCTAATGCTCCTCTCGTCAAGACAAGTGACCACCCAGCGGCAACCTCCAATCTCAAAATATGAAGACCGGAAACCACATACACACCCATTCAAAGAAGATGATCTTTACAGCATTAATAAACATGTTTACAGCCTGGTTCAAAAAACGGCTTCGGTCTATGTAGTTAATCTCTCTATCGGCACACACTGGACAGGGTGAATTATTTTTTAACGCAACAGTTCAGAAGATATTAAGATTATGAGTTTTTGCCCAAATAAGGGCATGACAGGCAGGAACACATAGCTGTTAGCGAGGAGGCTCAAACTCCGCCCCTTTACCTCACACTATGCTTGGTTTAGTTCAGCATTTCCAAGATGGCTGCCGCGGACGATTGGCTTTAAAACAGTGCTTAGTAACAGATGGGTGACGTCACAGATACTAGGTCCATTATTTATGTAGGCTATGGTGACTGCTGGTGGGTGCCACTCCTGATTAAGTGGTCACAGGAAGTGGGTTTTTGAGCTCAACTACTGCACTAAGAAAGATTGTAAACTCTACACGGTTAAAAACAGACGCTACTAGAAGGAGAAACAGAAACTGCACATTGTGGGCTTTGCTAAATGCAAAAAAAATGTTGTGTCATATCTCTTCCTTTAACTCTTCCTGTCCCATTAAAGTTACTAACCATAGACCTTTCTGTAGTCCCTGAGCTCCCTTGTCTCGTAGGTTCCTCTGGATCTCTGCTGCTGTGGACGTGCCAGACTCCAGCTGCTACAACTACTACTATCCGTCTCCCCTAATGGTGGATTAAGATGAGATCAGACTGAGTCCTGTCTGTAAGATGGGACTGGATCTGATCCGGTCTTGATGTTGGGTCTTTGTTAATAATAGAACATAGAGTACGGTCTAGACCTGCTCTGTTTGGAAAGAGTCTGAGGAGAACATTTCTTTGGGATTTGGCGCTTTATAAATAAAGATTGATTGATTGATTTTTCCTTAACTGAGAGTAAAGGCATCTATCTCTCAAATCTCAAAAACATATTCAGAGAAAACAAGATTTCAAAGGTCCCCCGTTAAAAATCAAAGATAGATATTTGCATTAATCACATGCAGTCATGTAACGACAGCGTCCTCAGAGCGATGTGCTCAGTGATGCATTCTCTGATGACAAGGCTATCACAACACTGCTGATAAAAAAAACACAACTTCTTTAATTGGAGTTTTAGGGATTATCCAATTAAGCTAAATCAGCTAATTACATGGAGGTCTTCTTCGCGTTCTTACAGCTAATTAATTGGAATGACTACCACCACTGTGTTCGGGAAATGAGTCCTCTCCGAGCAGATGACTGAGAAAAAAAGAGAAACTATCACATCAGGCACCTCACCGTGCACCTGTGAGCTAGAGAGGAGCGAGTTTCTTCCTGTTACAGCAGCTTAAAGGCAAGAAGAAGTTCAGCCTCCTAATTTTCACCTGTCGAGAGAAGAGTGTCAGAGAGAGGAGAGAGGGAAGAGATGCTCTTATTCTCTGGTGGTTAAATTAGCAGCTTACTGTACTCAGTTCAGCAGAAGGTAAGACAGGTGGAGAACAAGTCTCAAAATTAAAAGGTTGGACAGTAAAGAGAGGCTCTTTATGAAACTTTCATAATACTGATTGACTCTTTACATCAGTTAAATCTAAAGAATAAAACACCAAGAGGAGTGAGATCAATGATGATGATCAACAGAAGAGAGAATCTGTCAATCAATGGATCAATCAAACATTAACTGTTGGATGTTTCTATCTTTTATGATCGTGGGAAAATACTCTGACAATAAATAAATGTAAGAGATCCAAATATTAAAGAGCCACTTAAAAAACAGGTGACTGTGTGGACCTCTGGTGGCAGCAGACGATATTATTCAAAGAATTGTTTATAATTCATCAAACCATCCATCCATCCTTCCAACAAACCATTCATCCATCCATCTATCCATCCATCATCCATCCATTCATCCATCCATCCTTCAAACAAACCATTCATCCATCCATCCATCCATCCATCCATCCATCCATCCATCCAACAAACCATTCATCCATCCATCCATCCATCCTTCCAAAAAAGCATCCATCCATCCATCCATCCATCCATCCATCCATCCATCCATCCATCCATCCAGCAAACCATCCATCATTCCATCCATCCATTAAACCATCCATCTACTGTAGCATCCATGAATCTATCCATCCATCCATCCATCCATCCAACAAACCATTCATCCATCCATCCATCCATCCTTCAAACAAACCATTCATCATTCCATCCAGCCATCAAATCATCCATCCATCCTTCCAAAAAAGCATCCATCCATCCATCCATCCATCCATCCATCCATCCATCCAGCAAACCATCCATCATTCCATCCATCCATTAAACCATCCATCTACTGTAGCATCCATGAATCTATCCATCTATCCATCCATCCATCAAACCATCCATCATTCCATCCATCCCTCCAACAAAGCATCATCCATCCTTCCATCCATCCAACAATTCATCCATCCATCCATGTATCCATTCATTCGTTCATCCATCTATCCTTCCAAAAAAGCATCCATCCATCAAACAAACCAGCCTTCCAGCAAACCATACATCATTCGATCCATCCACCTCTTATTCCTATCCTTCCACTCACTCTTTTCTATCATCCATCCATCCACTTTAGCATCCATGCATCCATCCATTCATCGTCCATTGATCCCCTCAATCATCCATCTTTCCACTCACTATATCCATCCATCCATCCATCCATCTATCCATCCACACATAGTATCCATCCATCCATCCATCTCTTAAACCCATCCTTCCACTCACTCTTTTCTATCATCCATCCATCCATCCATGCATCCATCCATTCATTTGTCCATCTATCCACTCACTATGTTCATCCAACAAACCATCCCTCCATCCATCAAACAATTCATCATTCCATCCATCTATCCATCAAACAACCCATTCATCCATTCTTTCGGCCATTGATCCCCTATATCCATCATCCATCCATTCCCTGTAGCATCCATCCATCCATCCATCCATCCATCCATCCATCCATCCATCCATCCATCCATCCATCCATCCATCCATCCATCCATCCATCCATCCATCCATCCACCCATCCATCCATCCATCCATATACCAATTACTAAAAAGGCTTTGCATTAAAAGGTATCTTTAACTCAGGAGGTGAGTTTCTATAAAACGTTTGATAAATGTCATTTATTCGATGTTAACATCTTTTTAAACTGGAGGTGTTTACTCGCTGCTTTTTGGATGTCGTTTTGCTCAGATTTTTTCTATGCATGTTCTTTTCTTTCAGGCTGAGGCCGTTTCCAAAACCTGTAAACACACGACAAACCCAAAAACAAATTTTGGCAACAACTGGCCAACATCATCTCAATTAGAGGTTGCACCTGTGCTTAAGCCAATTACACTCAGCCACTTCAAAAATAAATGAGTCATTATGAAAGCACTGCATCCTGTAAGGCCAGGAAAAACAATGTAGAGAAAGTGGTTTGATAGGAAAGAGGATGTACCACAAGTGAGGTTATATAACTGATTTAGGGGAGATTTGAAGCTCTGAGAGGAAAACAGCAGGAAGGGAAAGAGTGCGATGACATTTCTGTGCGGCTGTGTTCATTACAGCTTCTTCCTGACCTGCTGAATAGGCGCCTCCATCAGCCAGGTGTAACCATAAAAACTCCCACTCTCACAGCATGGAAAGCGTCTAACCTTGAAGGCACTCAAGCTGTAAATTGACAGTCAAAACACTGCTGGCTTTTAACCAGAACCTTGCCGCGGATACGGAGTGTAGTCTGATCAGTCGTTTAACTCTGTCAGGCCAAGAATTAATAAAAAGTGCCGGAGGGAGAAACTGTAAAAGTACAGAGTGAACTCAAGAACTAGACGGGGACTGGAGAATAAAAAGAACAACTGAAATAGTAGAATGAAGAGCGACTGAGGAGTGTGTT